>NC_133372.1:14929114-15016703 GCF_049309525.1 Garra rufa
ATCCAACCTGAACTCATGACGAAAACGTACCCTTTGCAAGATGCAAAAATACGTACCGCCATGTACATTCCATGACATATTTGATGTGAAATGTCCACTGAGTGGCTCTAAAGTAGTGATTCCAGAACAGATGAACGTACATATGGTATGTTTTATATAACAGTTCTGACTTGAAATGTCCATTGAGTGGTGCTGTAACTCTAATGCTCCGTGGCATTTTAGAATAACATGTCGAATGTGACGTAAAAACGCAATCGCAAGCATGCCGTTATTAGCTTGTTTTTCGATCGCTCATCCTTCAGCTCTTTCACCGTGATTCATGTTTTTCCAAGTCCAATTCCGTGCCGGCTGAGCTACCGAGCAAGCTTGTTACGTCCGGAAAGCGAAACATATGGAGCTGAAATCATAACTGTGTACGAAAATGATTACAAGTGCTCGCTGTTGTACCGCCTCTAGTGTTCATTTCTGTTGGAAATTGCAGTGATATGTAATTATTAGTATGTATTTCGCGTCTTGCGAAAAAGTTACCACAGGTATGTTTTTGTCATGAGATCAGGTAAAAAGATTTAACTTAAAATAACAGTCTGTTCATAAATATATATATATATATATATATATATATATATATATATATATATATATATATATATATATATATATATATATAACTCATTCTGTACTCATTCTGTAATGCTTGAATAGCCATACAAAAATCTTGTAACAGATCTAGACAGGTGGAGCTGGGGGAGGTGGAGGGTTTCAGTTAAATGATCCATATTAACTCATACTCTGTTGCTTTCAGATGACTCCATTAGCATCCCCAGCGTGGTAAGTGAGCACGAAGCTTTCCTCCCCAGACTCATTTCCCAGCGGCGTTTCTCCAGTCACGCCACAGGCTCAGCTGCCACTCAGCCTGAACCAGGCTTGAGCACCATGCTGCCCAGTCACAGGTAAACAAACACCCCTCTTCACAACTAAAGCTCAATCAGACCAAAAACTGTCTATAACAATCTTATTTATCCAATCTTACCATATCTTTCCTTTTAAGAGAGGGCTGATCTACAGCTGGGGGGTTGCATGTCTTTTATTATTCCCCTAATCTTGTTCCCTGCCCAACTCTACAGTGAACCCAATGTGCTAGATGAATCCCAGGGGCTTCTGGAGGAGGGTAACCTGTCTAGGTACAGTGTCATGGCCCTGTGTGTGCAGTGTCTCACCGTCTGTGTGCCGGGGCTGGGCCTGCCTTCCCTGTTCATCACATCCAACTTGATTCCTCACTAGGAACTCTCTCTTTCTTTTCTCATCCACTCCAAGTCGCTATTTCTTTCTGTCTTTCTCTCTCTCTCTTGGCTAGGGACAATGATGCCCGTCTACGTTTTATCACTTTGTGGTACTCATGTCATCTCCAGTGAGCCTCATGGTGTCATGGTGTCCACTCATGTTTCAGGCTTTTTGCTGCTCAAATTGGAGTTCCTCTCTGGGGGGCCAATCTGTGGGGCTGGGGAGTATGGTATAGCAGGTGTAAAGTAGACACTTACACATTAGGAAATGTATTTTCTGATCTGATCTGAGATGAATCTCACAAAGTATTGTACAAAATGGCTTACAGTAGTCCATATTGGATGTTCACATCCTCCTGCTCACACTGCTATACCACCTTCTCTATTCCCCTTTGTTTTTTGTGGATGACATTACAGGTTCTGACCTGTGATTCATGTTTTCTTGATTCATCCCTGTCCCTGTGTTTGATTGGTGGAGGGCTATGGACTGATGGGGATTTGTGGATGGGACACATTTCCTCTTAACTCTCCCATTTATCAGGAGGATTTAACAGGGATTGTGTTCAGCTCTGCAAGCAGTTCGAGCTCATCAGCTATGTTTGTGTGTTTGTCCTTTGGTTTGATTCTGCAGGGTTGCCAGCGTACAGAGTGAACCAGGACAGCAGAATCTTCTCATCCAACCACCTCTTGGTCGTAAGAGAGGACTTAGGCAGGTAAGCTCTCACAGAAAAAAACACTTTTTTTGCATTCGGTGTATTATCTCAAGGCATAAAATTGAGGATTTGTGTTTTGTAGCTACGGCGACCCCTGCTGTCTATACAAAGGGTGCAGGATGAGTCTCGTGGACGTCAGGGAGCCAGACTCTCAACAACCCGCAGGAGCATTCAGCCTAAGAATAAACCACTTGACAGGGGTGAGTGTTGTTTGTGTAAATACATCAAAAAAGGAACTGAATCTATCTATCTTTCTGTCTGTCTGTCTATCTATGAGGCACCAAAGAGGAAATATATAGTTGTAAGTCTGAATATATAGAAGTGAATCAGAATATATACATATAAATCAGAATATATACTTTAAATACAAATCTGAATATATAAATGTAACTCAGAATATATAAATGTAACTCAGAATAGTTGTAAAGCTGAATATGTAGAAGTAAATCAATATATATTTAAAAATCTAAATATATATATGTAACTCAAAATATAAATCAGAATATATACATGCAATATATAGTTTTTAATCTGAATATAAGTAAATCAATATATATTTAAAAATCTAAATATATATATGTAAAATATATAAATACAAATAAAAATATAGCTGTAAATATGAGTATATAGATGTAAATCTGAATATATATAGAAATAAATCAGAATATATAAATACAAATCAGAATATATACATGTAATATATAGTTTTTAATCTGAATATATATAAGTAAATCAATATACATTTAAAAATCTGAATATATAAATGTAACTCAGAATATATAAATACAAATCAGAGAATATATATAAGTGAATCAATATATATTTAAAAATCTGAATATATAAATGTAACTCAAAATATATAAATACAAATCAAAATATATAGTTGTAAATCTGAATATATAGATGTAAGTCTGAATATATATAAGTGAATCAGAATATATACATATAAATGAGAATATGGGACGTTTCGTGAAATGCCGCAATAAAAATCTAAATATATATATGTAAAATATATAAATACAAATAAAAAATATAGCTGTAAATATGACTATATAGATGTAAATCTGAATATATAGAAATAAATCAGAATATATAAATACAAATCAGATTATATACATGTAATATATAGTTTTTAATCTGAATATATATGAATGAATCGATATATATTTAAAAATCTGAATATATAAATACAAATCAAAATATATAGTTGTAAATATGAATATATAGATGTAAGTCTGAATATATAGAAGTGAATCAGAATATATACATATAACTCAGAATATATACTGTAAATACAAATCTGAATATATAAATGTAACTCAGAATATATCAATGTAAATCAGAATATATAGTTGTACAGCTGAATATGTAGAAGTAAATCAATATATATTTAAAAATCGAAATATATATATGTAAAATATATAAATACAAATCAAAATATATAGTTTAAAATATGAATATATAGATGTAAGTCTGAATATATAGAAATAAATCAGAATGTATAAATACAAATCTTAATATAGAAATGTAACTCATATAAATACAAATCAGAATACGTACATGAAATATATAGTTTTAAGTCTGAATAAATACAAATCAAAATATATAGTTGTAAATATGAACATATAGATCTGAATAGAATCTGAATATCTAAATGGAACTCTGAAAATATACAGCCCCTATTCCAGAAAAGTTGGTACGTTTTGTGAAATGCCATAAAATCAAGATTATGTTATCTGTTCATTCTCTTTAAAAGGAACCCCGGGCATTAAGACTTGTATGTACAAGATTACTGTTGCCCAAAACTATGGGCATCCCCCATAGTCCAACATTTATATAAAACAATGTGGATTTTTTTTTTAAATAAGGTAAATCTTTCATGTTTTTTTCTACATATTTCATTTAGAGACATAATTTACGTTATTTTACGGCATACAAGTTATAATATCAAGGGTTCCCCTTTAACGTTTATTTAATTGACTAAAACACAAAGAAAAAAATTCCAATGTTTTCAGTGGCCAACTTTTCATTTTATTTTGTAAATATAACCTAATTTTGATTTTCATGGCTGCAGCACACTCCAAAAAGGTTGAGACAAAGGGAAAATAAAAGTGAAAAGGTTAGAGAATATCCAAATTAAACGGTTTTGAAACAGTTCACAGTAAGCAGGTGAAATGGAAATAGGTGAGGATATCATGTTTGGGTATAAAAGGAGCATTTCAGTCTTTGCAAGCGCAGTTGGATCGAAAATTTCATGACAAAAGTGTCAAACTGTAGTGCTAACAAAACCAACGTTATGAATTTGATTCCCAGGTAAACTGCATTAAGTAATAGTGTATACTAATAAATTTCGAGAGTTTAATGCATCTCTAATTTTTCCTACAGTTCATGGTGACCAAAAAAGGGTTGTCACTTTCACTGAGACCCAGCAGGAACAGGCTGGCAGGTCTCCCACTGCCACTCCCAGCCCCAATAGTGGCCTACCAGGGGTCACAGAGGTCAGGAGGCTGAGCCATGCTGCAGGAGGACACTCTCCTTCCGCCACATCAGAGTCCTCATCACCTAGCATCAAAACTGCCCAGCACAAACCACCATGGCCACAGGTCTGATTTTACCCCAAATGTCAGTTATAAGAATACATTGTTTAAATAAAAACAGATTGCAGATTTGTTGGTTACACATATGTAGGGTTGCCACCCGTCCCTTAAAATACGGAATCGTCCCGTATTTGAGAATGAAATTGCGCGTCCCGTTTTGAATCAATACGGGACGGGTTTTGTCCCGTATTTTTTATAATTTTTTCTAAAGCAGCGTCTCATGCAGTTAATCAATGCGGTAAAGCCAGCCGCGGTTCAGAAAAACACGGTCAAGCCAGCCGATTATAAGTGTGCGCGCATATTACAGTGATTACGGTAGTTTCAGAAACAACACAGAGAGAACGTGCTTGCAGAGCGCTTTTCATTTAGACGCCAAGGACTGAGAGATAATACTACAAAGTGCTCGTGAATTTTTACTTACTTATTAATTTGCATTTCAGCTTTAATATCCGTTTTATTTATTGGTGTAATTTTCGGTTCTTTTCTGAGAAATGGGACATTATTAGACTTTAGAGTCTAAAAAGTAGAAAAAAAAACAATGATCAGTTCTTATTCAGGACGGCCATATTATATGCAAAACTCATATGAAACCTTTTTACTGCAGCATTTTTGAGATATGGGACATTATTACATTTTAACGGGATATATATAGACCCCATTTCTAAAAAGTAAAAAAAAACAATGATCAGTTCTTATTCAGGACGTCCCATATTACTGCAGCATTTTTTAGATGACCCCCCCCCCCCCCCCGTCCCTTATTTTTGGGTCTTAAAAGTGGTAACCCTACACATATGCTTATTTTTAATTACAAAGTTTATACCCAGCTAACGAATATGTTGTAAGAAATTTTTATTAAAGGGTTAGTTCACACAAAAATGAAAATTAGCCCATGATTTACTCACCCTCAAGGCATCCTTTGTGTATATGACTTTCTTCTTTCAGACGATTCCAATCGGAGTTATATTAATAATTATCCTGGCTCTTCTAAGCTTTATAATGGCAGTGGACAGATGTTTCTGTCAAACACTCCAAAAGTAGTCCAATAAAGTGCATCCATCCATAATAAAAAGTAATTTAAAGCGTAGTAATCACTTTTCTCTAGCTTGCGCTAACTGTTCTGGGCGGATGATGTACAATATGTGTTGCGCATACGACGGTAAAAAGTGAGAAGGCGGCAAAACAAAACAATGGTCACGAATTAGAAGTACAAAATGGATTTGTAAGGAAAAATGTCAGAGGATTTCGATGTAAGCCAAGAGGAGACTGGTTTTCCTTTGCTTTAAGTAAGGAAACTTTGCTTCGTTTGCTCCTGTAAACAAACGTTGGTTTTCGCGAGATCATCAGCGCATGCGCTACGCATATATCTTACGCAAACTAGAGAAAAGTGATTACTACATTTTAAATCTGCATATTTTTCTTACAAAGACACATTGATTCGCTACAGGAGGCCTTTATTCACCCCCCGGAGTCGTGTGGAGCACTTTTTATGAAGGATGGATGCACTTTATTGGACTGTTAAACATAATTACCTGCCCATTGTAAAGCTTGGAAGAGCCAAGATCATTTTTAATGTAACTCCAACTGGATTCATCTGAAAGAAGAAAGTCATATACACCTAGGATGCCTTGAGGATAAGTAAATCATGGGTTAATTTTCATTTTTAGGTGAACTAACCCTTTAAATAATGTTGTTTCTGAATGCTCTATGAACTTTTAAAATGTCCAATTTTTAAAATGTTTTAGAAACTATTTTCTTGCTTATGTAAACATTAAAGGGATAGTTTACCTAAAATGTCAAATTCTGCCATTACTTACTCATTCCAAAAACCATTCCAAACCTGTTAGACCTTCATTCATCTTCAGAACACAAAATAAGATATTTTTGATGAAAACTGAGAGCTTTCTGACTCAACACAGACAGCAACACAACTGACATGTTCAAGGTCCAGAAAAGTAGCAAGGACATTGTTAAAATAGTCCATGTGATAGTGGTCCAACTGTAATTTTAGGAAACTACGAGAATATTTTTACGTTGTCCAGGATACATTGCGCCTTGTTTACATGCAGAGGAAGATGCACACTGCACATAAAAGACAGAGAGGTTGACTTGCAATTTTTGCCCAGCCTTACTTATCTGAACTAGAATATACAGACAGTAAACTAAGAGAGATGGACGTTCTATGTCAGAACGCCGACTCCTGCGTCAGCAGAACCACACACATGAGTCATGGTACTCTGCTGAATGCCCTTCGAAGACTGACACAGAAGAGAAGAAAGTGTTGAATAAAGTCGTTGTTTTTGCTCTCTTTGCGCACAAAAAGTATTTGCGTTGGTTCTTAAAATAACGGTTGAACCACTGATGTCACATGGACTATTTCATTGATATCCTTACTTCTATTCTGGGTCTTGAACATGTCAGTTCCATTGCTGTCTATGCAGGTTCAGTAAGCTCTAGGAATTCATCAAAAATATCTTAATTTGGGTTTGGAACGACATGAGGGTGAGTAATTAATGACTATTAATTAATGAACTATTCTTCCCTCCAAAGGCAAAGTGCAGTAACTACGCCAACACTGAAACAGAGAAAAATGCCTTTAAAGTTTTTACACAAGCTAGTCAAACATGTTGACACTCTCGTTACTCTGAACAAATAAAATGAACCAGGGAAAATTTTAACCAGGAGACTTTGCCACAAGACAAAACAGTTGTCACAAAGTCCATTTTAAGCCTTACCTCAATTTTGACCAAATGTGTAGTTACTGCATTTTGCCTTTGGAGGGCAGTATTGATTTCATCATTTTGCTAACATTATGGGAATGTTACATTTGAAACATTGTAAAACGAGTAGTGGCGTCTAAAAAATGTTAGACAAACTTCTAAAATATGAAAAATATTCCAGTGCATATTTTGTGCTAACGGTTTAGGAACATTATTAAAACCAAATAACTTTGAATGAATGTTAAATTAAAGTTACTGGAAGAACATTTGTTTATAACTTTGAGAGAACCTTACCAGAGCGTTATGGAAGGTTCTGAGAATGTCCCTGTTAGTTGGGTAAGTGCTAGTTTAAATATAAAATGGTCTATAATGTATGTTTGGGTGCACTGCGTGAGTTTTGAGTGGAGACATTATGTCTTTAAAATTGAATGTAGCCATTTATACCTCTGAATTCGAAAGCTTAAGTAACGCTTGCTTTATTTTGACTCTAGGCCTCTCAGTTTGAGAATAAAGACAGGAAAGATCAGGGGAGTGTAAGAAGCAGTCTTTCTCCAACCCCCTCTGCTGCCTCCAGCTCTACTTCCAGAGCCTGCTCCCCTCTTCCTCCTCCCCTCCCCATCCTGAGCACACCATCCCGACTGGCCCCAACCCAGATCAGAGAAAGTCCAGAGGATGAGGAGACCACTGGGCTTCTGCAAAACACAGACATCTCCCCTAGCACAGGAGAGGAACGTGGCACAGAGAACCCACTCCTGACCTCGCTGCTCTCTACACCCCACGCTCGCTCTCCTCTCCCCCTGTCCCCTGTTGATCTGGATCTGGACGAGTCTCACGTGTGAGAATGTCCAGCTTCAGGATTTAACAGTTCAATACTGTGGTAGTGTAACAACAGGAAGTGGAAAAGAAATCCTGTGATTAGTTAATGGGTTAGTTCACCCAAAGATAAAAATTAGCCCATTTTTTACTCACCCTCCAGACATCCTAGGTGTATATGACTTCCTTCTTTTAGACAAATGCAATCGGAGTTATATTAAAAATTATCCTGGCACTTCCAAGCTTTAGAATGGCATGGGCGTGTGTTTCTCTTCATCAGTCCAAAACAAGTCCAATAAAGTGCCTCACATGGCTCCAAGGGGTGAATAAACATTTCCAGTAGCGAATCGATGCATTTTTGTAAGAAAAATATCCATATATTAAATGTAATAATCACTTTAATTACAAAATTGCATCGATTCGTTCAGGAGGCCTTTATTCACCCTCCAGAGCCGTGTGAGGCACTTTATTGAACTTGTTTTGGACTGATAGAAGGGCAACACCTGCCCATGCCATTCTAAAGCTTAGAAGTGCCATGATACTTTTTAATATAACTCCCGATTGCATTTTTCTAAAAGAAGGAAGTCATATACACCTAGGATGCCTGGAGGGTGAGTAAATAATGGGCTAATCTTAATTTTTGGGTGAATTATCCCTTTAACTTGAATTTTTTGTCAACTCTTAACCACAAGGAAAGAGTTCAAGCATATTAAGCTATCATGGGACATCCGTTGCAATTAATAAGACATATTTATAAAGCACTGTGCATAATTCTACACACCAATGAAAGCTAATTACCATGTTGAGCCATGCAGTCTTTAGTGAGATTACTTAAGTTTAAATCAAATAATATAAAACATTGTGAAAATGATATAAAAACTCAGTCAGTATGTAATTATATAGATGTATTCTAAATATTTGTCATCTACTAAAGTATTTATTAATGTATTTAGAGGATTATATGAAAAATAGATATTTAGAATAAATATTAAAAATGCTTTATTTTCTGAAATCTGATGATGCTTGTATAATATTGATGCCAAATTTTTTGCCAAATATTTGTTTGCAAAGACAAATTCAAAGCGCCTGCCAATTTTCAGCGGGAACAAAATAGGATAAAATATTATAAATATTTAAATAATGAAAATATATTTAAATAGAAATATTCTAAGCATCTTCCCTGCTGTTGTTTGATTATGTTGGTGTTTTTGTCAGCGTAATTCAACTTCTGCTTAATCTAATTCATAAAAGAGCAATTCACCTACAGAACAAAATGTACAGATAATGTACTCACTTGTCTTTCTTTTTTTCAGTTATAAAGAAATTATGTTTTTTGAGGAAAACATTTCAAAATTTCTCTCCATAGAGTGGACTTCTATGGTGCCCGCGAGTTTGAACTTCCAAAATGCAGTTTAAATGCAGCTTCAAAGGGCTCCAGCCGAGGAAGAAGGGTCCTATCTAGCGAAACAATTGGTTATTGGAAGTTCAAACTCGCAGGCACCGTAGAAGTCCACTATATGGATAACATTCCTGAAATGTTTTCTCAAAAATAATTTCTTTACGACTGAAAAAAGAAAGACATGAACATCTTGAATGACAAGAGGGTGAGTAAATTATCTGTGAATTTTTGTTCTGGAAGTGAACTTCACAAATTCTTCTACATAACATTCGGTGTTAAAATAGTCAGTTGAGTATTAATTGAATGTCTCATACTCTTGTATTCAGAATGTAAAAGCTCAGCAGGCATTTTATGTTTGTGTGTCTGTTGCTTTGTGGGTATATTGATTTTCGTCTTATGTGTTACTATCTGTTGGAATTGTTCAAGAATAAATTTAATCATGTCATATTGTTTTAGACTTGTTGGTTCATTATAATTAGTATAATTACTAAATAATCCGTATTATTAACCCATTTTGTATCCATTTTAAGATTCGAAAGAACTAGACACATGATGGCAATGCAAAACAGTTTATTAGTAGAAAATAAGCAATTCTTGGAATGTAACTATCAGTAACAGCTTTACTTGTTGGCCATAAATGTCTCGAGGAGCTTAAAAAGCCTTTCTTCTCTAGAAGCAGCTTCTCTTTCTCTCCTCTCCTCTCTTTCTCTGTAGTCCCTTTCCTGCCTTTCTTCTCTAACCAGCATTTCTTTCTCCCAGCGTTCCTGTCTCGCAAACATTTCTCGTTCCCTCCTCTCCTCTCTCTCAAGCGCCTGTCTCTCTCTCACTTCTTCTCTCTCCACAGCCCTTCGATCTCTTTCAGCCTCCCTCTCCGCAGCCCGTCTGTCTCGCTCTTCTTCTCGTACTGCAGCTCGTCTGTCTCTCTCATCCTCCCTCTCTGTAGTTAGCCTCTCTCGTTCCTCCTGTCTCCTTTCCAGATCATGCAGGGCTGTCAGCCAGTCCTCTTCCTTTCTCTGCTTGATGGGTGGAGTATCCTGAGCAGATGAAGACACTTGGATAGGTGTGATGAAATGGTGGTTGAGGGGGGTCTCGCTACTCAGTGCTCCATCCATGATTGCGTACCACTTCCAGGTTGCAGTTGACGTGCCTCCCCCCACCATACTGAGGCTTTTGAGGTCCTACAGTAGATTAATACAATAAATACAGTTGCAATTAAAATTATCCAACCCCCCCAGAGACTTAAGTACTTTACAAATACAAGCTTTTCTGAAGATCCAGGACTTTATAACAATAGCAACTATAACAGATTACTGTCATATTAAAAGTGATCATGTCAATGTATAATGTAATATTTTTGAGTTCTAGGATTTTTTTTTTTTTTTTAACAAAGCTATGTCATAATTATTCAACCCCCCATTCAACATAGCTGTCTATGTTGAATGGGGATCTTAAACACAATTAAATCTTTAGAAACTCTAATAAAAACAGAAGCTTGAGCCCATGCATGTGCTGAAGTTTGAAGCGCAAATATGACAAAGTCAACAGAGCTCTCACAAAAGCTATAGAGAAGAAATAATTGTATTACTTCAGAAAGTCTAAGACTATTTGAAGATTTCCAAGACATTAAAAGGTCCTAGAGACACAGCTGGCAGCCTAATTCCTTAGTTTAAATGTTTAATGTGTTGTACCAGAAAACCTTTGAGGGTGTTGAAGAAAAAAAGCACAATTATCACAAAATTTGATTAGAACAATTGAGCAAAATCCTGCAATGTACAGCCAAAGACTTGTAAGATGACCTGACAAAAGGAGGAAAAACATTTCAATGTAGTGTATAAGAAGAACACTAGACGATTATAGCCTTCGTGTTGAGACATCTTGCCAAATACCACTCTTTGACCAAGAAGAACAAAAAGACCAACTTGAACATGCTAAAATTCATTTGGATAGACCTGTGGAGTTCTGGAATAATGTTTTATGGAGTGATGTTTCCAAACTGGAACTTTTTGGACCCATGGATCCAGCGGTATGTCTGGTGCAAGGAAGGCAAAGTTTATAAGCAGAAGAACACCATCTCCATCGTCAAACTTGGAGGTGGATAAGCAGAAATCATGACCTTATGAAGGAAATCATGGATTTTTTAAAGTATCAGGTCATTTTGACAAGAATTGTGATGCCTTTGGTGCAAAGACTGAAGCTAATGATCAATAGACTTTCTTGCAGGACAGCCTTGGTTCAGTGATTAATCGTAGAATGTTCTTGAGTGGTTTGTTTAGTCTCCAGGGCCCGTATCCCTAAAGATTCTGAGAATCCTCTCAGAGAGCTCCTAACTTAACCTAAAAATTCCTTGCCAGGAGTTTTAGCTTAGAAGTGATTCCAGAACATTTTCAGTGAACTCTGAGCAAGGAATGGATGGAAAATCCTATCTTAGTGAGGAGGTGTGGTTGACCCCGTTGCTAGGTATGAGTCATCATTTCAAAAGCCGTGACTGGTTGATCCTACAAGTTTGATGAAAATGAACTTTTGGTGATAATGAGCAAAGGATGTACCCTCAAATCAATAAGCATAATTATACACTCTAATCTTATGCAGACTGTAATTTTAAATAATATTTCACATTCAAGAAAATATCTGGAAAATTAATAGTAAGCTGTAGGGGTTATAGCCTAACATTAGAATCTAAAATATATGAAAACTTAAGCTCATTACACCCTGTTCAAATAATGATTCGTGTCTTATTTGCTCATATTAATATCCTAGCTGGCATATTTTGTACTTTCACTCCCATATGGACCCCATTGAAAACAAGATGGCCTATCTCAAGGGGCTGTCCTTAATGAAGTAGAAATTGCAACGTTACAACTCAGTGTGGTCTTAACGAGGGTAACAAGGCTCAGCTTTTATCAATGTCTGTGATTGCTGGCTGGTCTATTTATGAAGGCTTGTTAACAAATATCCTACAAACACAGAAAATGGAGAAAAAAGGAATCGCAAGCTGAACTGGACTGAGGAGCAAGGTTTGTTGCTGGCCCAGTTGGTGAAGTAATTGCATCTCTAAGGAGATCCACCACAAACATGATTCCTGCACGATCTAATCTGTAGCGTCTCAATAATTCCCTGTCATCCAGTGTTTGCAGGACATCTCTCCTGCCTCCTCTGTTGGCCATTTTGTGCAGCTGCTTAGGGGAACTCCTAAGCCACTGAAAGTCCTCTTCCCTGCTCTTAGCAGATCTCGCCGTAGGAGCCCTTTTAAGCGCTAGGAATCTTGAGGAATAGCTTTTATATTAACTGGGATTTTCTTGTCACTTTTATGGGAAATTCTAAGAAAACGTCATGACTCTGAGAATTTTCTTAGAATTTGGCCGCTAGGAGCCACTTTTTGCACAAAAATTCTTTAGGGATACGGGCCCAGATTTAAATCTCATTGAAAACATTTGATTGAAAGTGAAAACCAAAAATGTTCAGTGATCTAAAAGCTTTTTGAGGTGAGCAATGGGCCAAGATCGCAGTAGAGAGGTGACAGAAGCTTCTAAGCACTTCCAAGCAGTGTTTACTGGTGGTTTTAAAGAACAAAAGATTCTGCACTAAATTGACTTCAGGGGATTGAATAATTTTAAACATGAATGTTTCGAGCCAATTTGAATTTGATCATAATTGATCAATGTTACATTCTCAGAATCACTCAAATGTGTATTAATACACCGTTTTTAATTTGTTAAATTGTTTTCATAAAATATTGTTCTCCACAGCTAAATGTCTTGCAGGTCAAGGGGGTGAATAATTTTGATTGCAGCTGTATGTTTGTGACTTGCAAACATGCCTAACATCACCTTATACTTCTGTTTTAGATTCTCCCACTTCTTTCGAACCCATGCCGGTGTCACTTTCCCTACCAGCTGTTTCTCTTTCACATACAGCCTGTAGAATAAGAGCATCAAATAAACATGTCAACTTGACAAGACATAACAGCAGTGAAATCAGGACTGGATGTACTCACTCAAAGGCTTTGATGGCTGCATTTCTCTTGCCTGTAAACAGGCTGTTGTTACTGACTCTCCATACAATCAGATCTGCCGTGTTTGCATCAGTCCCTAAATGCAAAGAGACGACTGGTAAAGATATTTGCCTTTGACCAAGACTTGAAAATGGAATGAATCACATACATTGACAGATTCGCGATATTGGTGTATCAGCATGCTGCTACTGTTGCGGAATTACGTTTTGGGAGGTGAACAATGTAAATAAATCAGGCTACTAATAAACCGATACATTTTGTTTTAAATTGTTGCTACTTGCATTTAAAAATCCCATCCTCCGAGCCCATTTTGTTTTGTTTAGCATTGTTTTCTTCTCCTGTCCTTTCGCTCCTGAGGATGAGAATGATTTACAACGCATTACCGCCCCCTATCGTAAACTGAAACATGTTTTTCCCGTTTAAAATCAATCACAATTCCTAATAAAAGTTAAACACATTCTCCTAATGTTTTAAATGAGAATTATTCTAAACGAATATACTCTTAATGTTGTATTAAGTAATGTAATGAGACAGCTATTGATTTTGTCCAGCGGGGGCGCTGTGAGAACCGCGGCTGTAGGAAATGACGTGCGTAGCAGGAACAACTAGCAGCGCTTGAAAGAAAGTGTGTAGTCACCGTGTGTATCCCGGTCTGCAGCTTTATTTTCAGGAGAAACGTAATCAAATCCTATAAACAGTTCTTCATATAGGTGCCTGCTTTTTACATTTTCCATCATGGTAAGTGAACACGTTTGAGGAATTTTGTGTTTGTTGAATGCAGTCGTCTGTGTTAGCGCTGTAGCTCATTTGCCATCTCATCTTTCCAAGTCGAAAGTTATGTTAGATAATAAATAATTTGTCCTAACCTGCAGCTTATGTTGCTTTTTAAGTAGCTTTTTGTTGGTTAAATGCATTCCACATGCATAATAAGCTTTAGATGTATGGAGTTGGCGCTATTATGATGGATCATATTTAAAACGAAACTAAAATATGGATGGTGACCAGTCATGCTATGCAAGTTATTCGTGCTTGATATTATTATTTTATTTTAATAATTGCATTGGTATTAAAGGAAGAATTCAGTGCTTGGACTTTTCTTGGTCAAATATATTATCCTTCATAAGCATTTTAGTGGAGTTGGATAACAGTTGCAAAGTGCCTAGTCATACAATATACAATATCATAACTGCGTTTTAGTTGTTAAGCCTATATAATAACAAATGTTGGGGAAAGTTACTAACTTAAATAGTCTATTTAAATATTGCGTTACTCATATAATAAAAAAGTAAGTAATCGCGTTACTTTTTGTCACCTGAGCTTATGTGTATTTTAATAACAAAACCCAAAAAGTTATATTTTTGGCAACTGTAACACCCTTTCACACCAAAAGTGAAATGAATAAGTCTGAAGGAAGTACCTCTGTCTCTGCACCTCACTTCCAATTTGTTTCAATAGGGGAACAGGAGATGTGTCAGTGAATAAATGAGAAAACAAATGAACTTGCGATAATACACTGATAATAATAAAATATGTGACCCTGGACCACAAGACCAGTCATAAGGGACAGTTTTTCTAATAATAAATAAGCTTTACATTGACATATGGTTTGTTAGGATAGGACAATATTTGGCCGAGATACAACTATTTGAAAATCTGGAATCTGAGGGTGCAAAAAAAAAAATCTAAATATTGAGAAAAAAAGTTTTTATATATTTACGGTAGGAAATTTACAAAATATTTTCATGGAACATGATTTTTACTTAATATCCTAATGATTTTTGGCATAAAAGAAAAAATGATCATTTTGACCCATACAGTGTGTTTTTGGCTATTGTTACAAATATACCCGTGCTACTTAAGACTGGTTTTGTGGTCCAGGGTCACATATGTATATGACGTCTATGTCTAGTCAGACTGTATAGAAAAATGCAGTTGCTTAGTTTTAAATAAATTTTTGTTTCTTGTTGCTTTCTTCCCACAGTCTATTATGTCATATAATGGAGGTGCCGTCATGGCAATGCGTGGAAAGGAATGTGTGGCAATAGCGTCAGACCGGAGGTTTGGCATCCAGGCACAGATGGTTACCACCGACTTCCAGAAAATCTTCCCTATGGGAGAGAGACTCTACATTGGGCTGGCAGGCCTTGCCACAGATGTACAGACAGTGTAAGAATACAATGTTGTATGCCTTATAATATTATGATATTAAACATAACACTTTTTAATACCTTGCGGTTTTTACCTTTCTCTCTCATTTTAGATCTCAAAGGCTGAAGTTCCGCTTGAACTTGTATGAGCTGAAGGAAGGTCGTCAGATCAAGCCAAAGACCTTCATGAGCATGGTGTCCAACCTTCTGTATGAGAGGAGGTAAAAAAAAATTGCTATTAATAACTGTAATGGAGTGCTACAGTGCCCATTTACTTTCCCAGATTTTTTTGATTTTGATAGTTTTTTTTTAGTACACTTTGAAAGCTGTGCGCGAGGCAGAACGCAGAAAGTAAAGTATACCCAGGCCTTTACTATTCCATGTACGTGACACAACTGACAATGGTAGGTCACGTGACAGTATCGTCAAGGCAGATATAGTACGTCCGAATTTCATACATACTACACATTCATACTATACAGAACATTTTTTTTAAAGAAGTTCATGTCTAGAATATAAATTTCCTGACTCACTGCCATGTCATCCAAGATGTTTATGTCTTTCATTTTCGCAAAGAAATTAAGGTTTTTGAGGGGAAAAAATCAGGATTTTTCTCCATATAATGGACTTCAGTGCAGTGTTGTTTTTGACAACCATCTTAGATTTAGTCTTAGTTTTAGTCTTTTGGACTAAAATGCTTATTAGGTTTAGTCCAATTTTAGTCGACGAAAAGTCAAAAAGGTTTTAGTCTAGTTTTAGTCAAAAAAATGGGAAAAAGTAGTCTTTTAACAAATTAATGTAGGTCAGTAAGTATTTTGCTGTTGGGTAGTGTCACTTATAAGTTGTGAAAATAGCAGATCTATAGTTCAACACATTGTGAGCTTCCGGATCGACTATTTTCACCAATAATTACAATAATGAAGGAATGGTTTTAGACATAATAGACATATATTTGAAATACACCCATAGGTCCTCTCGCCGTTTGCGACCAACCTGTGTGCAACAATGTGACGTGTTGAGCACGTTGTGCGCTGCACGCCAGGTGGTTGGCGTAACCAAACAAGGATAGAATGCTAAAACGGCTTGCCATACTAGTATGGCAAAGAGTATTTAATGCTAAAACGGCTTGCCATAGCGGCAGATACTTTTTAGGTTTTTTAATTGGCATGCACAATAAGCAGAAATGTCATGCATTTTAAACGTCTGACGGACCACCCACTAACATTTTCGTCTATTCTCGTCTCGTCAACGAAAACACACACGTCTCGTCATGTTTTAGTCATCAACGAGCCATTTTTATCTCGTCATCGTCTCATTATCGTCATGAAAAAAAGTGGCGTCAACGAAATGATTTCGTCATCGTCATCGTTGACGAAAACAACACTGCTTCAGTGGTGGCCAACAGTTTGAAGGTCCAAACTGCATTTTCAATGCAGCTTCAAAAGGCTCTACACAATACTAGCCAAGAAATAAGGGTCTTGTCTAGTGAAACAATTTCTTAAAACAATAAAAATTCATCTACTTTGTAACCACTAATGCTCATCTTGTACCAGCCCTACCTCACGCATTAGATAATGATGTTGGAAAGGTCACATGTGACGTAGGCGGAAGTACCGACCCAGTTTACAAAGTGAATATGCAAAGAAAGGCAAATGCTCTTTACAAAAAAGGGTAAAACAAAGATTTTGGATGATTTTGAAATTGGAGGAGTAAATGAAATGGAGTTTTTCACTCCTGTCCTACCTTTTTGAACCGAAGTACACAGACGAAAAACTAACCTTCTTCGTGTGACCTTTCCAACTTGATTCAATAATGCACAAAGATGAGCATTTGTGGTTAAAAAGTATATACATAAAAATAATTAAGGATATGACGTTTAAAGGAACACTCCACTTTTTTTGGAAATGGGCTCATTCTCCAACTCCCCCCGAGTTAATAAGTTGAGTTTTACCGTTTTTTTAAAAATCAACTTATTAACTTGGAGGGAGTTGGAGAATTAGCCTATTTCCAAAAAAAAGTGTAGTGTTCCTTTAAGGAAACTCTCTAGATGAGACCCTTATTTCTCGGCAGGTATCGTGTAGAGCTCTTTGAAACTGCAATTTGGTCCTTAACTGTCGGCCACCACAGAGGTCCACTATATGGAGAAAAATCCTGGAATGTTTTCCTCAAAAACCTTAATTTCTTTGTGACTGAAGAAAGAAAGACATGAACATGATCTTGGCTGACATGGGGGTGAGTAAATTCAGTAATTCAGGAAATTTATATTCTGGACATGAACTTCTCCTTTAAAAAATGATGTTCTGTATAGTATGAATACTGTCACGTGACCTACCAGTGTCAGTTGTGTCACTCGAGTAACATGAAATAGTAAAGGCCAGTTATACTTCATTTTCTGCGTTCCATTTCAAGCACAGCCACGTCCGCACAGCATTCAAAGTATTCTCAAAAGTGGACAAGTGGACGAGTTCGACACATGCGCAGTACCACCTAGTCGACTCGCTCTGTCTCAATATTATACGTGGTTTGTCCACACGGTCACAAAAATTGGGCATCCAGACTTCTGATGATGTAAATTTTGACAAAAGTAGTAAGTCATCTTACTTGGGGTACTTCTAGCCTACTGTTTTTCCAATACTATGATTTTGGAAAAAAAATTCCACATACTTCACCTGCTGTATAGAATGTAGGCATACTTGAATTAGGTGTAGGGCTGTCGCGGTTAAGGAATTTCCCTTGCGGTAATTTTGAGTGGCTCAGTAGCGCGGTATGCGGTATTACCGCCATATAATTGTGTGTAGGCTGTTACAATGTAAGGTCATATTCAGAAATCAATAAAGCGAAACCAAATCGCGTTGATATATGAAGTGAAGTAAACAGTACTTACATAGAAACCTAGCCAGTAAGAAATGCAAATTTTGAAGAAAAATGTCAGACATACTTAGAGGCTTTGCATCTGAAATCTTCGTGTATATAACAGTTAGCGCGCACCCTCGAGTCTGACTGGACAAGAGACTTTCTGTCAGTATTTCACCTGCGTGTTTTAGGCGAGCTGTCAGTCAGTGCAGTTTCATTTTTACGCCACAAGATGGAGGCAAGAGACTATCTTTGAGTAAGTCTTTAATCCGTTCATTCAACTATACGTTCAAAAACGCTTATTTATTCAAAGAGAGACGTAATGAAACACGATGTTGAAATCATTTTAACTTTAATCGCCACTTTTAAAGGCTCAGCTGACCAGCAGAGCACCGATGTTAAGACAGAGATTTCACTTTCCTTGGACATGACAAGGTAGTTTCACACATAGATATATATACATAGATACCGCATTGGACCGCTCCAAGCACGTAGATGCGTCCGCCATTTTGGAACGGTCCACTTGACGTCATTCACCATACTGTAGGTTCGCAGACCAACGGCTGTGCAGGACTGTGGCTTTTCGAATTTTCAGTGATTACTATGAGATCTATGGGTGAATGACGTCAAGTAGACCGCAGTGAAATGGGGGATGGCTTACGTATAACGGCCCATAGAAACAGTCGCTAATGAGGCATCTATGTATACATATCTATGGTTTCACATACATACCTGACTCGATCTGAAAAACAGACGCAGGTAATCGCACAAGCTCAGTCGATCTCTCTCTCATTCGCTGTCTGTTTAGGCTTGTTAAGTGCATATCTACTGAGCCTCATAATAAACACATTATGTTATCATTACTAACTTATTACTAATTTAATATTCAGCGCACAGGCATTAAGTGAGAAGGGCAAATCCTTAGGAAAAAAGAAAACAGGCAAATATCGCGGTTGCTGCGGTTGTTGCATTCCTCTGCGGTTATGCACGTCAATAGCGCGGTATTGCGATATTGCGGTTATCGCGACAGCCCTAATTAGGTGTTTAAGAGTTGTAAGCTTTGAAACCATACCAACCAGCTACAAAGGTGAATCACAACATTACAAACTTTGTTTTGAAGCAACAAATTATTTAAAAATCAGACAAGGGTACTGTATTTAATGGCATTAGAAGACAAACTACAATCCCATGAAGCATTGCAAACTACACATTTAAGTTAAAAATAATGTAAAAGTATAAAACTATTGACTGCATCATTCACTGTGCTTTATAGGAGTGGATAGGTGCTAAAGTGTTCTTTTAGTATGATTTGCTTGTCTTGATTATTTGATTGGTGGGAATTTCTCAGCAGAATCATGGGTAATGTAGTTTTTCAGCCGAAATTCTGCTTTTAAAGTCCCCATGAAATCAAAATTGAAGTTTTTTGGCTTTTAGTGTGAATATGTTACACTTATGTCCCTGTCTCAATAAAAGCCTCCTGTAGTGAACCAATGTGTTTGTGTAAGAAAAACATCCATATTTAAAATGTAAGAATCACTTTAATCTAGCTTGCGCTAACAGTTGTACACTGAACTTGCTTCTTTGGGAAGGGGCGTGGTAGGACTGAAATGCTGTCTAAGCTGTTCACCAATCGCAACCAATCACAACAAATTTCTTTTTTTGGAAGGCGGGCTTTCATCAAACCTGGGAACTAATAGTGCCATTTGTGCCAGGCTGGGGAGAAAGCTGTTGTAATAATGTAAATTATGTGAAAAATAATGTGTTTTTCTGACCACCAAGCATGAGAGAATGCCTTGTGCACCCCCAAAACAAAATAAAGACTTTGTAAAAGAGCATAATAGGACCCCTTTCAAACTATCAAAATCAATTCCCTTGTGGAGAAAAAGAATAGGATTTTTACTTCTGGAATCCAGCTGATTGAAATTCATATTTTGTAATGTTTAGGCCTACTATAACCAGTTAGAGTCCTGTAAACTTGCATATTTTCAAAATCAACTAGTCAACTAGCATTCCAGTTTTTCAAAAACACATTAAACACATTGTGACCTCTTAGCTGAATTAAAAAGAATGCAAAATTGAATTTGTAAAATAAAAAAATTAAAAAAAAAAAAACAACAATTGCAAACACTTTTGTCCCTGTCTCAGGTTTGGGCCATACTACATTGAGCCTGTGATTGCTGGTCTGGACCCAAAGACCTTTGAACCCTTCATCTGTTCCCTTGACCTTATTGGATGCCCAATGGTGACAGAAGACTTTGTTGTGAGCGGAACTTGCTCAGAGCAGATGTACGGCATGTGTGAGTCACTATGGGAACCTGACATGGTAGGTGGAAGAGAACTCTACATATCTGTGTTGAGCACGAAGGCTGGTTTATCTGATTTAGGCCTGGTAATCTCATGGACTTTTGCTGTTGATTGTGTTCTCTAGAACCCAGAGGATTTATTTGAGACCATCTCACAGGCCATGCTGAACGCTGTTGACAGAGATGCGGTGTCTGGAATGGGAGTCGTTGTTCATGTCATGTAAGTGTATCAAAACATATGAAGAATATCACTTTATGAACATTAAGAATTTTTAATTGATTCCAGGGCTCAAAATTAACTTTTTTTCAAAAAACGTTAGGAGCACCCAATGAATATTAAGGAGCACCACAACTGCCAATTGAGCAGAACAACCAGCACTCATCCCAACATTTCTTTTTAGTATTGCTCCGATCTTGATTCTTCGTGGCCGATTCTGATTGCAAGCAAATGAGCTGATTCTGAAAGGCTTTTTTTTTTTTTTATATATATGTGACCCTGGACCACAAAACCAGTCATAAGGTTAAATTTTACAAAACTGAGATATATACATCATATGAAAGCTCAATAAATAAGATTTCTATTGATGTATGGTTTGTTAGGATAGGATAATATTTGGCCGAGATACATCTATTTAAAAATCTGAAATCTAAGGGTGCCAAAAATCAAAATACTGAGAAAATCACCTTTAAAGTTGTCCAAATTAAGTTCTTAGCAATGCATATTACTAATCAAAAATTACATTTTGATAGGTTTACAGTAGGAATTTTACAAAAAAATCTTCATGAAACATGATCTTTACTTAATTTCCTAATGATTTTTGACAAAAGAAAAATCAATAATTTTGACCCATACAATGTATTTTTGGCTATTGCTACAAATATACCCCAGCGACTTAAGACTGGTTTTGTGGTCCAGGGTCACATATTTATTTTACACCTTAAGCAAGGAATAAGAATGAATGAAAATATGAGTACATGAACAAGATGTTTATTTTCTCTATTCCAGGTAGAGCCATTTGAAGCTTACAAATATATTTAGACGGTCGCACAGATTAAATTTTGGGAGCATATGCAACCAAAATGGTCGCAATTTTGAGCCCTGGATTCATTGTATAGCTATTTTTATTTGATTTATTGTTGAACTGAATGTAGTAATACATGGTGCATTTCTAGTTTAATTCAGTAAGCGAATTGTATGTTTTGTTTTGTTACAGTGAGAAGGATAAGATAACCACACGTACCCTGAAGGCCAGAATGGACTAGACAAAATACTACTGCTATGTTTCCTCTCCTGCAATCCCACTTTTTTGTACTGTAATAGAATTTGCCTTGTTCCATTTGTCATCATCAAGTTTGAATTGTTCATTAACAACAATAAACATTTCTAATATTTACTCATTTGCTAGTTCTGTGGTCATAAATGTTTGTAAATGATTATTTTTGTGATCTAATTTCTTCTTAACATTTTAAATCTATATCTTAATGTTTAAATAGATCTTATTGTGAACCACTGATCTTTGGATGTTTAATTTAAAAGAAAAAAAAATGTTTCAGTGTCATAACTGGACCTTCCAGTGTAAATGACAGACTCTCTGGTGACATATGCAGGATTTCTCCACTCAAAAAAAAGTTAAATTAAAATTTTGATGTGGCCTAGTCTATGATTTGAACCTAATTGAGATGCTGTGCAGGACCTTAAACGGGTGGTTCATTGGTTCATGCTCAAAACCCCTCCAATGTGGCTGAACTAAAGCAGTTCTGCAAAGAAGAGTGGGCCAAACTTCCACCACAGTGATGTGAAAGACTGATCTTTTGTACGTTTGCCCACTGACTACAATGATCAGTCTATACTTTAAGGCTTATTTGAACAGTGAGAGACAGAATAACAACAAAAAGTCCAGAAAAACACACAAAAAAAAAGAATTGCATTTTAAGGAGTGATAAAATATTTGATCCCTTCGCAAAACATGACTTAGCACTTGGTGGCAAACCCTTTTCTGGCAATCACAGAGATCAGACGTTTGTTGTAGTTGGCCACCAGGTTTGCGCACATCTCAGGACGGATTTTGTCTCACTCCTCTATGCAGATCCTCTCCGAGTCATTAAGGTTTTGAGGCTGACGTTTGGCAACTCGAACCTTCAGCTCCCTTCACAGATTTTCTATGGGATTAAGGTCTGGAGACTGGCTAGGCCACTCCAGGACCTTAATGTGCTGCTTCTTGAGCTACTCCTTCGTTGCCTTGGCTGTGTGTTTTAGGTCATTGTCATGCTGGAATACCCATCCACAACCCATTTTCAAATCCCTGGCTGAGGGAAGGAGGTTCTCACCCTAAGGTTCTTGTCCTGTCCATTGTCCCTTTGATGCAGTGCAGCTGTCCTGTCCCCTTAGCAGAAAAACACCCCCAAAGCATAAATGTTTGACGGTGGGGATGGTGTACTTGGGGTCATAGGCAGAATTCCTCCTCCTCCAAACACAGCGAGTCGAGTTGATGCCAAAGAGCTCAGTTTTGGTCTCATCTGACCACAACACTTTCAGCCAGTTTTCTTCTGAATCATGTAGATCAGTGTTTCTCAACCCTGGTCCTGGGCGCCCCCCAACCCTGCACATTTTGTGTGTCTCCCTAATCAAGCACACCTGATTGCACTCATCAGCTCATTAGAAAACATCTCCAGGACCTGAAATGGGTGTGTCAGATAAGGAAGACACACAAAATGTGCAGTGTTAGGGGGCGCCCAGGACCAGGGTTGAGAAACACTGATGTAGATGTTCACTGGCAAACTTCAGATGGGTGCTGCAGAATTGTAGTCCTTATCGGCGTAGTGTGTTACCAATTGTTTTCTTCGTGACTGTGGTCCCAGCTGCCCTGAGATCGCTGACAAGATCCTCCTGTGTAGTTCTGGGCTGATTCCTCACATTCTCATTATCATTGAAACTCCACAAGGTGAGCTTTTGCATGACAAAAAAAGGGAGATTGACAGTATTTTGTGTTTCCTCCATTTTGCGAATAATCGCATCAACTGTTGTCAACTTCTCACCAAGCTGCTTGGTGATGGTCTTGTAGCCCATTCCAGCCTTGTGTAAGTCTACAATCTTGTACCTGACATCCTTGAACAGCTCTATGATCTTGGCCATGGTGAAGAGTTTGAAATCTGATTGATTAATTTGCTTCTGTGGACAGGTGTCTTTTATACAGGTAACAAACTGATATTGGGAGCACAATCTCAGCTCATTACCTGTATAAAAGACACCTGGAAGCCAGAAATCTTGCTGACTGATAGGGGATCAAATACTTATTTCACTCATTATAACTTAGAACATTAAAGAGACCTTTCTACTGAACACATGAAAAAAAAAAAAAAAAGACCAAAGTCCCTGATCACCTGTGGGAAACGCGTCACCAAGGCTCGCCTTAAGGCTTGAGGAGGGTGCTTCAGCAATCAAAAGTACGAAATTGCTCATAAATGCACAGGACAAAAATCACAGGGCTTGTCCACTTGGTGGTGCTATAAGAGAGAAATAAAAACATAAAAATGGCTATAACTACACAACCATTTGTCCTGTCAACATGAAAATCGCTGTGCACGGTCCTGGTCCAAAGTCCCACAAGGGTCTGTAAGGACATTTGCGTATCTAAAAAAACATGGCTGCCGTTGGTCCATGAATTTTGAGTACCTATTAGACAAAGTTAAAGGAACACTCCACTTTTTTTGGAAATAGGCTCATTCTCCAACTCTCCCCAAGTTAATAAGTTGAGTTTTACCGTTTTGAAATCCATTCAGCCGTTATCACTGATATCACTAGATCATTGAATCCTATGAGGCCAATATAGCATCGCGTTCAAAAATGACCAATGAGTTTCAAGATTTTTATTTAAAACTTCTGTAGTTATATCGTGTACTAAAACCGGCGGAAAATGTAAAGCTGCGATTTTCTAGGCCGATAAGATCAGGAACTACACTCCCATTCTGGTGTAATAGTCAAGGATGTTTGCTGCCGTAATATGGACGCAGCAGGCGCAGTAATATCACGCAGCGTCTGAAGTTCGGTCACAATTTCAAAAAGCCGGTCACATTGCCAGTTACCTAGCTGGGAACTACTTTCAGGCACTGCGTGATATTACTGCGCCTGCTGCGTCCATATTGCGGCAGCAAACTTAAATAGGACAAATAAATAGTTTTAAATAGGACAAATATCGAAACGCGTTGGTCATTTTTGAACACGATGCTATTTTGGCCTCATAGGATTCAATGATCTATGCTAAGCTATGCTAAAAGTGATATCGCCAGAACAGGAGAACGGCTGAATGGATTTCAAAACGGTAAAACTCAACTTATTAACTCGGGGGGAGTTGGAGAATGAGCCTATTTCCAAAAAAAGTGGAGTGTTCCTTTAACAGAGGGCAATTGGAGCGAAACTCTGTGGGCCTGTTTGACTTACGGCCCCAAAGGTCTGTGAGAAATTCGGCCACTCGGGGCAATTTCGCATTTTTCAAGGGTGTAAACGATTATACATTGACAGAACTCCTCATTCCGTATAACTTTGCCTCTAGAACCACTGCTGTCGATCAAATCATTTGTTAAATGATTGACAACATGCAAAAAAAAAAAACTACTTTTGTGAACTAGGTTTTTCGCCCAATCTGGAAAAAAAAAAAAAAACACTGCAGTACAATTCTTTGGACTCTCTAGGTCAATAATGTCGAAATGTACCATTTGGGAAGCTATAACAGGGTCGTTAAGAAAATCCTATAAAGTCTAAAGGAAACCTCAAAACTTCACGAAACTCGGTGAGCATATGCGACAGGTGACTCTAAACAAGCATGCAAAGATTGATTAGTGATCGAACCACAGCTGGTGTAATAGCAGTCATAAACATTACAAAACAATTTTTATGGTAAATTACCTATATTTGCTGACTTTCTTTCTCAGAACTGCACATTTAAATCTCACAATTCTGACTTATAACTCACAATTCTGAAAAAGTCAGAATTGCAAGTTTGTATCTCGCAATTCTGAGAAAAAAACTGCCAATGATCTTTTTTATGTTTTTATTCAGTGGCAGAACATTCGCATTTTCTTGCATGACAGTCCACATCACAACATTGGATAAAGATTGTGTACAAATCTTTATAGATTTATGTTCTAATCAATAACCTTGCAAAAACCTCATCTCACTGACCACTGGGTTCCTTTATTTCTTGTTTATTTCTTGTCTTTTAAGAAAAAGTCTATGTTCAGCTTTTTTTTTGCATTTCATATGTGCATGTTTCACTGAATTTGCTATTAATACAATATTCCTAAAAGTTAAACTGGGACTCTCTAAGTATCTATTTCTATATAGCAGCTTTTCTTTCTTAAAATTATACTATATAATTACACAAAATAACATTCATGATTTGTTTTTGTTTTTTTGTTTTGTTTGCTTTGTGATGGTTGTTCACGAGTCCCTTGTTTGTTCTGAACAGTTAGAGTTCTGCTCTTCAGAAAAATCCTCCAGATCCTGCAGATTCTTCAGTTTTCCAGCATCTTTGAACCCTTTCCAGCAGTAACTGCATGATTTTGAGACCCACAGCTATTAAAAAAAGGTTTAAACATTCACTGATGCTCCAGAAGGAAACCTGATGCATTAAGATCTGGGGGTGAAAACTTTTGAACAGGATGTAGATGTCCAAATTTTCATTTTGTTAAAATATGTTTTTTTCCATTTAACTTCCCTTCAGAAGCAACAGAAGATACTTGCATGTTTCCTGGAAGACAAATGAAGTACAATTTACCTTCAGAACAAACAAGGGACTCAACCATCCCAAAACAAAACAAACAGTTGTAGATCATCCTGGTAACCACACACAGTATTACGAACCAAGGGTTCTGAAACTTTTGAAGTGGGTTATTTTAATAATTTCAGCTATTTTTTGTCTTGTGGACTATATGTAAACATCTTTTATGTAATAAATCTCCGGACAGTACAAGACAAAAAATAACATGCATTTGGTATGATCTCTCTTATTTTGTTAAACTTATTCACATTTTCACAGATTCTCCAAGATTCCCAAACTTTCGCATACCACCGTAGATGATGTACAATGCTTATAATTAATGGGAAGTACTAAATTGGGTAATTAAGTACAAATACATCAGGGATCTACCTTCCCGCAGAGTTTAGTTCCAACCCTGATCAAACACACCTGTCTGTAATTATCAAGTGCTCCTTCAGATTGTAATTAGTTGGTGTAGGTGTGTTTGATCAGGGTTGGAGCTGAACTCTGCAGAAAGGTAGATCGCCAGGAACAGGGTTGAGCACCCCTGCGCTAGATTATTCTTCCTCGGTTTAAGAGCCCATTTGAAGCTGCATTTAACCTGCATTTAGGAAGTTTAATCTCATGCGCACCATAGAAGTCCACTATATGAAGAAAATTTCTAAAATGTTTTCCTCAAAAAACAACTTCTTTACGACTAAAGAAAGACATGAACATCTTGCATGACAAGTGGGCGAGTAAATTATCTGCAATTTTTTGTTTTGGAAGTGAACAAATCCTTTAAACACATAATTGTTGGTCTTTAAAGTTTGCAGAAATCATTAAAAAAGAGACCAAATGTTCCAAAAATACATTTATTAGTAATGAGAATCAGAATGGACAATTCTTCCATCAAGTTTGTTTGGCGCTTTAACGTGTGATTGCACTTATGCATTGAACAACAGCTCTGAACATCAAATCATAATTTAGAATAAGAACAACTCTTATACATCTAGATTATTCCATGACTAACATGTTGTATGAACAGTTCTAGAACCACAAGTTCAAACTTTAAAAGTAACACATTTCTTTTTGTTTGCATGTTTACTAAGAAATAAACATTTACCAAAGTTTTTTGGTGGCACATGCGTTTGTGTGGAATAATTTTTTGGGGAATTTTTTTTTTTAATGATACAGAGATCCTATTCTATTAACTATACAAAAAAATAAAATAAAATAAAAAGAATCTATTTACAATAAAGATCAGTGTTACTCCATGAATTATTCCAAAGCAGTGGTGATTTTGCTGTTGTAGCGTAAAAGGAGCACACGCTCAAAATGTTCATCTGAGAGATGATGTCCTTTTGGGGTCACAATGTTACTCCCATTGTTGAAAAGCTGTTGTACTGGGGCACTTGAAGGTAGAGTTGTATTGAACTTGATAAAGACTTTTTTCACACCTGGAAATTCATTTAGGCATTTCAGATCTTTGTTTGAGCCTTGAAGATAAAGCCACACCTCTTCCGCTGCTTCCCTCTTCCCACTTTTGTTGCCAGAACTTCCAGGTCCGTACGAGAAGAATTCATCCTCATGGACAGAGCCTCCATTGGTCTCAGTTTCTTCAGTCCCTTGGTCGACCTGTAAAACTTCAGTGATCAGCTGTGCTCGAAGACTCTCCCTCTCATCTTCTGGTAACCACCAAAGTCTAAACTGCGGCATGGTGGCTGTGGCCAATCTGGCATCAGAACTTTCAAAAACCTGCTTGAAGCGAGAGTCAATTGCCTTAACGGTGCTTTCAATGACCTTGGAGAAGAGGCGAGTGTTTGCTGCCTTCTCTTCAAGCTTCCTTTTAAGGGTCAACAGCGTTGGTATCACAATGCCAAGGAAGCACTTTTCTTCTCCATGCAAAAGGTCAAGCGCAAAAGCCACTGGTTTGAAGACGTCAGTATATTCTGTGAGGTACGCAGTTTCATCAGGTGTAAAACGTGGAACACCCAAGACCTCGGTCAGCTCGTTGAGCTGTGAATCAGTAAGTGACATAATCTTGTTAATGGCGTAGTATTCTGAGCTCCACTGATTCAGACAAGGAGCTGTGAATTTCATTTTTGCAATGGATTCAATTGCATCAGCAGCTTCAGTGGATGATTGGGCCTTATGCCATATTGCAGCACATTTTTCAGCTGCACTGCTGTGCAGTTTACCTGCCGGTCCCTTTGAGACGGCATCTGCCAAATCCTTTGAGGCAATCAAGTTCAGTGTTTGAGAAGCACACCGTTGGTGAGGCGGTAAGAAGTAACTCAGAAAGAAGTCTCCACCAATTTCTCCATCACAAAGAATACTGCCCAAATCCTCAAAATGACTTTGCTCCAATTCTTGGTCATCATCAGAGGCAAATTCTTTGAAGGCTTTGATGAAATTGTTACCGTTGTCAGTGACAGTGGCCTGAACTTTGCTCTCGATGTTATAGGAGGAATGAGTTTCTTGGATTTTAGCGATGATTGTTTCACAAGTGTAGCTGATGGGGATTCTTGTGCAGGCAAGAGCAGCAGACTTCCTTTCGAGATTGTCCTCAAGCCAGTGACAAGTCATTCCAAAATAACTTCTGTCCTGCACAGACCACACATCAGCGGTTGTACACAATGTCTGCACTTTGTCGAGCTTCGCTTTTAGCTCCCCTTTCATTTTATCGAATGCTACTTCAAGCCTGCTGATAAAAGCATTTCGATTCATGACTTTTTTGCCTCGGCTTAGAGCTTCAATCAACCTCCTGAAGCCGGGTTGCTCAAGAATTGAAATGGGTTGCACATCCTCCACAATAAAATTGAAAACCAGGCTATTTAGTCTGGATTGTGATGTTTGGTAATAAATGGTGGGATCAATCGTAGATTCCTTCGTGTCGGACGATTCTGCCGTTTGATTTTCCAAAATGCTTGGTCCATAACTGCTTGGTCCATCACTGCTTGGTATTTCACTGCCTGGTAGATCTCTTATTCTTCTCCTACACACCACAGAATGCTTTCTCTGAAGGACAAAGAAAATTAATCAAAACGGGACATTTATTTTCTGTGCTTCAACTTGGTGAAACCAAGGCACATTAAAGGCTAAAAACACTTCAAGACATGATAAGTATGCATTGCCCTAGAAAATGTAATATTCAATAGAGATTCATTTATTCGTTCATTAAGAGTATTTTGGGAATATTTATTTTTTCCAGGTTTGAAATCAATAATGAATGAATGCCCTATATAAGGTATATATAGGCTATGCCTATAAAAGGTTATGAGTCTCTCTTGAAACTGATTTTGTACAATGAAAGTCAATTGTCTTTCGTTGTATGGTCAAAATGCCTTCTTTAGGGTTTCATTTACTGATGATGAGTAAATGATAATTGTTCTCTTTACGAGAACTATACCTTTAACATGTTAGATACAGTGGGACAGTGGCTTTGAGGCAAACTGTACTAGGAGTGTAAAGGTATGAGCATCACGGTACAATGAAAACGGTATAATCATTTATTGCTACATATTGCTGTTTTTTTCTCCTCACAGTATTTTTTTTCACATTAAACAACTGGCCTGCAGTAATTTGTTGCACATGACGTTTACAGAAAGCACAAAAATAATAGAAAAGGGTATTCATAATTTATATTACCTTTAATTTCTTAGCCATTCACAGTATTTTCACTTACATTCATCTTTGAAAATTCCTTGGGGTGGTGGTCACGGAGATGGTGCGCCATGTTTGAAGTGTTGCTTGCCCGAGCTGACACTTTTTTCCGACACAATCTACAAACTGGATAACCATCAACAAGGATGGTGCCTCCTGGGTCTTTTAAATACCCAAAATACTCCCATACAGCGGACTTCAGCCGCTTGGGTGGGAGAAAAAGAGGCTCAGGGTCCGACATTTCGGTGTGCTGCCGTTTGCGCATCTGGGAAGGTGAGTGACACTTAAATGAAAGAGGAGAAAGTCGCAATTTAGACATTTTTTTATGATTCTCTCTTAATTAAACGCAGATTCAGTGGAAAAATTGTTTCTTTACTTTGGTTTATTAAAAACAAAAATCCTAACTTATACTATCAAAATGTACCGTGTACCGTAAAACCATCATACCATTACATTGCTAGTTGAACCAGATAAATTGCTTTGATGAATTATAATTTGTCATATTATTATGAACTAGCGTGTCCTAAACCATGTCATATAAAAGTTAAACTGTCTCTAAAATTGCACCAGTCCCTTATATAGTGCATTACCTAATCTACACAAAACCATGGTGTTGATTGTTCAGTCCACTCATTTAATGTAACTAGTGCTGGGTGATATATACCGGTTCAAACAGTAAACTGGTTTGAATTATGCCCACAGTGTGAATAAAAAAAAACTGGCAAAGCACCAAAGACAGCATCATAAATTGAGAGGGGATCCCTGTTAACTGCATACACTTCTGACTAATGATTGAAAAATTGTAGAACGATTAACACACAACTAATTCTTTAACTAGGCTTAGTTTTTTAAAACTATTAATTAAAAACTACCCGATAAATGTTATACACTGTTACGGTCTTGCATTATGTTAATTTTACTCGATTACTATATTAAAGCATTATTTTGGGGGACCTTGACTTTCCTCAAATGCATTTGAAAAACTGTATACTTGCACTTTTACTTAATTACACCGTACTTATACATATCTATTGACATTCTTACCAGGGACACTTATTGATGTTCTTACTAGAAAGTGGATGTATGATATTGTAATAAAAAGTAAATAAATATTATTTTAAGCAACAATTATGGTTTTCAATTCATTTCTAAATTATGTCAGTCAAATTAATTACATGATCGTTCGCTAATCATCATAGCTAAATCGCACTCAGAATTTTCGGAAACAAAAAACAAGTACCTCAAATAAACAATTGCTGCAGACAGAACTGAATTGGCATCACAAAAGTGGCTTTAAAAGTCCATTTTATCCCCTGGTTTCACAGACAAAAGCCTAGTCCTAGACTAAAATGTAAGCCTGAGCTGTTTCAACTAAAAGAAACTTGCACTTACTGATCTTAAAATATATCAGTGCTTTTGTTTTGTCTCAAGATGCATGCACACCAGTTATGTTTTTTTTCTAAGCACTTAAATATGAATTAAATGCCCTAATTGAACTATAACCTAATCCTGGCTAAGCCCTGTCTGTGAAACAGGGCCTGTATGTTTTAATTATCATAAGCATACAGTCCACAGAAATCAATTTTCAGCAAGTTAGTTTCTTTCTGGAGGTAGATAAAGAGCCTTTGTATTATCTAGCTGTTTTAAAATGCATTTGTGGTATGTGTTTTGTTGTTGACACTAGATGAAATTCGGCACTATTGGGTTTCCCACAACAACAAAACCTTTCTATGCCTGTCTGACGAAACATTTTATGAATTGAATTCACTTTCCATTAATAAAATTGTTCAAAAAGCATAAACAAGAAACCTCTCTGTCATTTAAGTTTGTTGGGTTCCTACTTAATTTTAAGATGTACGTTTACTCATGTTTTTGTCTAGAAACTTGGACTTAGTAAACGTTTCACTTGTATACAAAGTATCACTTAAGTTTTTTAGTGCATTTACAACCCTGTCCACAACGCTCTCTAACACATGATATTTACATCATTGTCTGAACTCACCCAGCAATGGTCTTTTACTCCTTTCTCGTGTAGACTATGTGATATCCACTATATAGGGATGAAGGCGATTTCGGAGTCAACTATTTTCATATAAAAAAAGTTAAACACTTCGCTGAGCCCGCCTTTAATACGTTGTGGACCAATCCACCATGGCAACTGGCGCCGTCCGCCATTTTCTCAGACGAGCATTTGCTTTTTTAAAACGTAAATCTACGGGGGTTGTGCATCTTTCGATAGTTTTATGATTTATTTTACAAACACACAGTAAGATGTTGTTGCCGAATCACTTATAATAGTCACATAAGCTTCTTCAAAGCATAATAAACAAACAATGAGACGTACACGCGGCATTACTCCTCATTCCCAAATGACACGTATTACATTAGTAACATTTTCCCCTAAGTAAACGAATGTTACTCACGCGTTTTATTAAAGTCATTATAGTGTCGACAGTAATTGAGGAGTTCGTTGAAACGAGAGTTCGTTATAGAAACGCAATGAACAGTTCTGCTCACCTACAACAAAATAATTGAAATGAAGCCTTTTCATTCTATGATTGGCTATTATATTATACGTTAACACTAGAGCCAATTTAGCACTCTAATTATCACTGTTCATAAAATAAATGTTTATTATAAACTCAAAACCACTCCCACTCTGTTGATTTCTGTCCCACGTTTCGCCCAAAACTTCGCATGAAAACCAGATAAAGTGAAAATCACTGCCTACCTGTGTTTATAATCCACTAAGTTTGATATTGTTTCCTTGGAATCGCATTTAGGAATGTAACAAAGCTTTTATCTGTGCTCCACTGGGAATATACCGAAAACAGTCTAGTTTTGCATAAGTTGCCCCACAAACTCAAAAATACAGTACAAACAGCAATCGTTGTGTGTTCAGTTGAGAAAACGTGCAAGTGTAACGTTACCTCCAAATGCTTCTTTAGATTAGAGGTAGAGTCCCTTGCAGTGGACAGGATGTTGATCTTTGGGAGGCAGAGGTTGCACTGAACGGTAATGTTTCTCCCTCTTGTGTCCCTGAACGTGAAGTGGTGTTTGTGCATCCAGTGGTCAAATGCAGAACGAGACCGCTCCATCTTCACACGAGGCTCCGGCGTATACAGGTCTTATAAAACGTACGAACAAAAACAATGTATTACACTTGCTGATTCGTGTGTAATCGTGTAATAAAAAAAATAAAATGCACCATATTATATTTGCAGACTCTTGATTTTTGTAATCTAATTACGTAATCCAAATAACGTATCCGTTACTATCGAACAACAGAGGCGTATCTCCCATGAAACAATTTCTTCTCTCTTTCGATTGCTGTTTCTTCTTCTTCTTCTTCTTTTTGTTTTATGGCGGGTGGCATCCAACGTTAAGGTGCATTACCGCCACCTACTATACCGGAGTGTGAACCAGAGTAACTAACAGACACTTTAACCCCAAATATCCAAAGAAGAGAACTTCTTTATAATAATAATAAAAAAAAAAAAAAAAAAAAAAAAAAAAAAAAAAACCTAAACCTTTTTCTTTTCTTCATTATATATATATATATATATATATATATATATATATATATATATATATATATATATATATACACACACATACTTAAATAAATAATTAAATAGTAATAATAATAACTAATCTTTATACCCTATTAATTAACCCAGTTCAGTAACAGATTGCTGTTTCCGGCGTGGATCAAAATAAAATAGCTCATTAGCGCCACCTTGTGCTAGCATGGAGCAGAGACAATATACCAGGGATCTCCAACCCTTCTTCTTGAGAGCTATTGTCCTGCAGCCTTCAGTTTCAACCCTGCTCCTGTCTGTAATTATCAAATAAGACTGAACACCTTGATTAGCTGGTTCAAGTGCGTTTGTTTGAAGTTAAAAATCCACAGAATGGTAGCTTTCCAGGAACAGTGTTCAAGTCCTCACTTAAAGGTACACTCCACTTTTTTGGGAAATAGACTAGCTCATTCTCCAACTCCCCCGAGTTAATAAGTTGAGTTTTACCATTTTGAAATCCATTCAGCTGTTCTCCTAGCCTAGAATCTAGACGCGCCCCTAGCGGCAGCAAATTACATTTGCTTCCAAGGTCAGTCTAGTTACTCTCAATTCACTTAAAATTCCGAAAAATCCAAGATGTACCGGGCCAATCACGAGTCGGTGGGCGGGCTTAACATGATGACGCCTGAGTCCTGACCTGCGACCATAAGTTCCGTCAGACATGAATTCCTGATTCTGTGAATTACGCGTGGAAAACTGAACAGTATTTATATAATTTTTTACTTTGGATACACAGCCACGTCCATCTGTCCTGAGCAGGAGCTCGTTACATGTGAACGCGCTGTGGTGTAGAATACGCAAACACCGGAAGCGATCTGTGGCGTGTATACGACACTCATTGTTCACACAATGCACAGAGATTGTGGACATAGCGGCTATTCAAAATGGTAATTACTTGCGCTTATCCTGGTTGTTCAAACCCATTTAAAGCTAAAAGATTACGTTTGCTTACGCAAACTCATCCTGGACTTTTTCACCGATTTCCCCTTCCGGTGTTTGCGTATACTACGTCAGAGCAGGGTGTAATTTGGATTTGTCTGTGCATGTTTTTGTTTACTTTTAAAGGTTTAGTGCCCATCTATGTCTATTATTTGGCTGACAGACTGCACAGTGCACTGATTTTCGTTAAAAATCTCCGTCGCTCTGACTACGTCACCTGACAGACTAAGTCTCTGATTGGTTGTAGCGCTATCCTATTGCGTGGAGAGGAGTTTGAAAGACAACCGTTTATCCCACCCCTCTGGTTGAGCCCTGTCTATGGAGAGTGCCCAGACCCTACATTTATGTGGGTCTGGCTTGCCAGGCTACTGTTCTCCTGTTCTGGCGATATCACTTTTAGCATAGCTTAGCATAGATCATTGAATCCTATGAGGCCAATATAGCATTGTGTTCAAAAATGACCAACGAGTTTAGATATTTGTCCTATTTAAAACTTGACTCTTCTGTAGTTATATCGTGTACTAAAACCAGTGGAAAATGTAAAGCTGCTATTTTCTAGGCCAATAAGATTAGGAACTGCAGACGCAGCAGGCGCAGTAATATCACGCGGTGCCTGAAGTTCGGTCACAATTTCAAAAAGCCGTCACATTAGAAGTTACCTAGCTGGGAACTAATTTCAGGCGCTGCGTGATATTACGGCACCTGCTGCGTCCATATTACGGCAGCAAACTTCCTTGACTATGACGCCGGAATGGGAGTGTAGTTCCTAATCTTATCGGCCTAGAAAATCGCAGCTTTACATTTTCCGCCGGTTTTAGTACACGATAAAATTACAGAAGAGTCAAGTTTTAAATTGGACAAATATCGAAACTCGTTGGTCATTTTTGAATGCGATGCTATTGGTCTAATAGGATTCAATGATCTATGCTAAGCTATGTTAAAAGTGATATCGCCAGAACAGGAGATCGCTGAATGGAGGGGGGGGGGGGGGGGTGGAGAATGAGCTTATTTCCAAAAAAGTGGAGTGTTCCTTTAAGGAGTAGTTCACTTTCAGAACAAAAAATTACAGATAATGCACTCACCCCTTGTCAGCCAAGATGTTCATGTCGTAAGGAATTTTTTTTTTTTTTTTTGAGTAAACCATTTCAGGATTTCTCGCCATATAACGGACTTCTATGGTGCCCCCAAGTTTGAACTTCCAAAATGCAGCTTCAAAGGGCTCTAAATGATCACAGCCGAGAAAAGTAGGGTCTCTAGTATCTAGAAAAACTATGTTTGTTTGTTTTTTTTATTAAAATTTATATACCTCACATGCTCGTCTCGGCAAGACGAGTGTTTGAGATTAAAAAGTATATAAGTTGTAAATGCTTTTTTTTTTTCTTTTTTTTTTTTTAGAAAATAACCAATCGTTTTGCTAGATAAGACCCTTTTTCCTTGTCTGGAATTGTTTAGAGCTCTTTGAAGCTGCATTTAAAACTACATTTAGGAAGTTGAAATGCGGGGGCACCATAGAAGTCCATTACATAGAGAGAAATCCTGAAATGTTTTCCTCAAAAAACACCATTTCTTTACGACTGAAGAAAGAAAGATATGAACATCTTAAATGACAAGGGGGTGAGTACAGTATCTGTAAATTTTTGTTCTGAACTACTCCTTTAGAAAAAACTGTGTTGTGTCTCATTTTGAAGGGCATTTGTTGGCCAATATACGTCATTGAGGATGTCTAATTTCAGAAAAGTAAACATGATAAAACTGACTGTTATTCCATGTGAGGGGTAAATTACTGTAATTTCGTTTCCTATTTTGGTATGAAATTATACTTTTCTGATATAAGGCAAGCTTAAATGGAGAGTTCATCCAAAAATGAAAATTAATTCATAATTTACCCTCAAGGTGTTCTACATAGGCCTATGAATTTCTTCCTTTTGCTGAACATGAAAAAAAGATATTCTGAATAATACTGCTAACCAAACAATTGCTGGTAGCCAATGACTTCCATAGTATGGAAAAATAATACTATGGAAGTCAACTACCATCAACTGTTTGGTTACCAGCATTCCTTAAAATATCTTTCGAGTTCAGGAGACAACCTTATACAGGTTTAGAACAACCTGAGGTTGAGTAAATGGTGAAAGAATTTTTATTGTTGGGTGAACTATCCCTTTAAATACAAATGCACAGAGCTGGGTAGATCTCTTACAAATTGTAATCCATTACTGATTTCAAATTCTTTGACAAAAAGTGTAGTTAGTAACGTAATCCATTACATTACACTACAGAGTCTAAGTAATATAATCAGACTAACTTAGATGCGCTACTTTTAGTAGATTACTTTTGATTACTTTTGACCTAACTCGTTTATCACATTGATTTAAATAGGATAATCTGGTATCTTTATATTGATGTATAAAAAATAAAATACAAAGAGTAAGAAAATGCATTTAATTTGTTGTTTAATGCACAACATGAAGTGCATGTCATGTGACTTTAACCAACATCAGAGAATCAATGAAGATTCAAATGTGATACTTAATTATTAAATTATTTATTTTAAAATCTCAGGGTTTCCTGAAGTAAATATATTAGGCGAAAGAGGATCAGATGGCAAAAAAGTTTGTCAATTTGTGCATTCTAATGTATTTGAAAGACAAAACCATCCAAAGACATAGAAACACGTTAGAGTGATAATTCAAATAAAAATCAATGTGTTCATCAGTAGTTGATGCAATTTTGAAACATCTCTTAAACCTGAAATGATTTTTATAAGTTCAATGGTCAAATCTAGACACCGGACTAGTGACTGGTCTTTGTGTAAACGTCCATAATACTTGAAGACTGTCTGAATGTATATAAGCAGTAGGCTATTTTAGAAAGGACATTTTAAAAGATGAAAAAGAGGAATTAGGGAGATTCAGTAAGTTATAAAAATGTATTGCTATTGTGTAAATAAAATGTAATTGTGTAATCCACAAAAAAAAAAATAATAATAAAATAACTGTAGTTTGATTATGAGCATTTTAAAATGTAACTTGATCAAATTACAATTACTTATTTTTTGGAATCTGATTATGTAATCCAGATTACATTTAATCAGATATTACCCAGCTCTGTGTATGCGTCTGACAAATGTAATCATTAGAGGCCACAGCCTTTAAAATAAGAAGACAAATTATGCTTTAATATACTAAATATATATTTGTTTCTGTCAGCCTCAGACAATTTAGACCTTGTTCGTTTTAAGAAAAAAACTAGTTAGTTTAATTTGCCCACCAGTAATGTCAGTATTGTAAGGGGAATTTTACAGTAAAAGAAAAACCCAAGGACCAGATATGATGAACAAAAACCAGGAGTCAAAGATTCAATCAATCGAAGTCATGTTTACTGAAGAAAATAGTTTGCAGTTTCATCAGCAGAAGTCAGCTTCAACACTCTCTATGGAGTTCGTAGGCCGCTCTGCGTACATGTTCAAAACACCAGTAATTATACTCTAACAGAGGTTGCTAATTACGTCAATGCATAGGTTAGGAAGATCCTGATTGGTCAAAAACTTAGATAACTATAAAATTTTCCACATATGGTAGACAAAATCAAAGCTATCAACAAGTGATTACACAGGCGACAAAGATCAGAGGTCAGACACAACAGGCTGTCTCCAGAAGCCCGTTTATGACCCGCAACATCAACAAATGGCAAGAAACTCCTCAGGATGGTCTTTCCGCCGTCACGCCTGATATTAAAGAAAGAGGCTGACACACACACACACACACAAATTCACACATAGAGACCTTATCTATCTTCAAGGTTGCCTAGCCAGGCAAGACTCTTTATCAATGTGGTTTGATACACGCACACACCTAACAGTTAGCCTCTTGTAAAAATGGAATCAAATCAACAGGATTTCACTAATACAAGTCTAAGGGATATCAAGAACATATGTCATAGATGTCCCAAATCACAGATGTCTTGGTCACAGTTGCTCACGCAATCAGGAGGGTCATCCTGACCTCCTGAGGTGTGATCTCGGTCCCTGGGAAAAGAGAACTTCAACAGACAGAAAACACATTTGGCACACACTTTAATATTTTCTATAAGGCATCTATTCTAGTCACTCAAAATCAACAACTTATAATGTTTAAGAGTTAAACACTGATTATCATCTACTAAAAATCTATAAAAATTAATAAGGATATTAATTTGTAAAAAGGCCATGATGTCTTCCGACTTCCACTCCTTGAGTATACACATGCACACACACACACACACACACACACACACACACACACACACACACACACACACACACACACACACACACACACACACACACACACACAATACATATGCCTGCCTGATTTTGTTTAATGCTGATTATTATATACAGATTACAGGAACTATGAAAGACAAAAGTTACTGAAGTTGAGCAATTGTACCACAGTCTGTTGCCTCAGTTCCTGGAATGAACATTGTTAATTGTGTGTGTGTGTGTGTGTCCCCACCAAAATGTGGACCAAATGTCCCCACAAGGATAGGAATACCAGTAGATTTTGACCTTGTGGGGACATTTCTTAGGTCCCCATGAGGAAACAGGCTTATAAATCATGCACAATGAGTTTTTTTGAGGAAGCAAAAGTGTGCACAATCTCCTGTGAGGGCTAGGTTTAGGTGTAGGGTAGGTGTAGGGCGATAGAAAATACGGTTTGTACAGTATAAAAACCATTACACCTATGGAATGTCCCCATAAAACATGTAAACCCAACATGTGTGTGTGTGTGTGTGTGTGTGTGTGTGTCCATGGTGTGCCATTAAAACTCTGACTCAATTAAAAAATTTTAAATTCTTGACCAAAAAATAAGGAACAAAAAAGATGATTTTTGTTCATTGTATTCACAGTATACCACAACAACATAATTTTAGTTTAGTAATGCCTCAAGCTGTGAGTAAAATCACCAAACTATACAGTGTGTGCATAATTATTAGGCTTGTTAATATTCTGGTCTTTTTTTTTCCAAGCACATTTTACCAATTCCAAACCACTGTCACAAAGGAGGTCTGGAGACTGACGTTCGGATCCAAGTGCAGGCTTTATTAAGAAGGCGTGGTACACAGACAGGGTCAATCACCGGCAAACAACAACAACGAGGATAATCCAAAGAGTAGTCAAACACAGGCAGAAGGTCGGGGCTGGCAGCGAGAATCAAAACACGGGGAGGAGTCCAGGAATCAAACACAGAGAAAACAAACACGGGAAGAAACGCTCAGAATTACGACCATGAGGAACAATAAGACTTCGCCCGGAAGTGTGTGTGTCAGTGGCTTAAATGCATGAGAGTCAATGTGAAACAGGTGTGTGCAGCAATCAGTGCAGTGGGAAACGAGGAGCAGGTGTGTGCAGTGATTGGTGCAGTGGCTTGTGGGGAATGAAGTCCAGAATGTGTTGTGCAAGAGTTCATGATGACAGGATAGACCACATACGTGACAGAGCCCCCCCCCAAGGAGCGGCTTCCAGATGCTCTAACCACCTAATACAACCTGGAGGGTGGTGGAGAGGAGGCGGAACAGGGGGAGGGATGGAGGGCCAGGTCCATGTAGGGGTACAGGAACTACGGACTGAGGCGGAGCCGACGGAGGGAGAGGCCATGGCGGAGGAAGGGTAGGCTCCTGCATGGGGGTGACCGACGGAGGTGGAGCCGGTGGAGCCCGAGGGAGAACCGGAGAGTTGACGGTCCTAGGTGACACCGAGGATCCGGAGGGCCAAGGCGGAACCCAAGGCTCTGGCAACCCCGGCGGAGATGGAGGTCCGGAGGTACGCAGCGGAGCCGGAGTGACAGAGGATCGAGGCTGTGCCCACGGGAGGGAGGGGGTCCACAGAGCCGGCAGGATGGAGTGACGAGGCGCAGCCGGAGGAGTAGAGTTGTTTTTTAACCCAGTGTTTTTAACGTAAGTGATAAAAAGCATGTCAATGATATTATGGCAGTCATTCAAATGTCATAAACTTTTAGTTGAGCTTTTTCTCTTTTAATATCTTTCTGTAACAACATACACACGTTTTTAGTAAAAACACTATTGCAATTTGCAATTGTTTTGAATATTAACAAAACAAGGTTAAGGTATTTGGGTTTTAGTGCTATTGCATTAGCTCTCAATCTTGTCCATGACGTACAAATCTTGTTACACAATTTATGTATTTAATATGTATTCGACCATGTGACTTTTATCAAACTAACACCTTATATCACAGTCTCAACATTAAGTCTGTATATAATTTAGTTTTTGTCTTAATTGTCATTTTTACAGAAATGTTTAAATCTCCACACATACATGTAGCCTACCTATGCAGGTTAGATGCCACATGGAGGCTGTAAGGAATAGATGTACAATCTTTACCATGGTACAAAGGTCCTAGATGGAGTTTTTGTCTATTTCATGTTTTTTCTTTACCTTTTTTTTTTTTATATAAAAGGCACTTGACTGCTATCCCTCACAGCTTCATTTACATTTCAGTCAAAAAATAATTATGGCACTACCTTGACTAAAGTCTATTTGTAACAAGTCTAGACTTGTTTAACTGAATTGACATTTTTGCACCTCTGTTCTATGTTCTTGCCTCTGTACCAAAAGCACTAACATCTGCAAACAATGATTTGACGATAATCCTATGAAATACGTCATGAATCATGGTGGCAAACAGTAAAACACTTCCTTGAGGTGTCCTATAAAAAAACATTTGCATCAAAGACGTGAAGACGGAGATCTGTCTTCTGTCGGAACGTTGTTAGGTCGACATTGGAACGCTTGCAGTCCTTCTTTTCTTTTCGAGAGGCGGTTGGCACGACTGTACTGTGACTGGATCGGAGATGGAAGAAGGAGATGGAAGAGGTCGAGATAAGGAAAAAGGTGGGGTCGGGAAACAGGTAGGGAGTAAAAATGGCAATCTGAAAAAGAAAAGGAAAGCTAGCTTGCTGGGTGTTAGTAGTAACTCGGATTTGAGTGGAGAGGAAAGTGATATGTGTACATTAGAAGGAGAAGCTGAAGAATACAAAGTAGTTATTAAATTTAGAGGCGACGGTGGAGTGGAAGGAGTAAACCCGGTCAGATTAACAGTGGCTTTAAAGAAAGCGATTGGAGATATAATTTCAGCAAGGATGATAAGAAATGGAAGTTTATTGATTACTTGTAAGGATGAGGGTCAGAGAGATCGAGCTCTAAAGCTGGATAGATTGGGGCAGTTTCAGGTGGAAAGTGTTGGCTTCGATCAGGGGAGGAAAAAATGGAGTAAAGGGGTGATTACAGGTATTCCGGTGTGTGTAGGGATGGATGAAGTGAAATCCAATTTGAGAGGTGGTATTATAATTAATGCACAAAGACTTCAAACAACAAGAGAGGGAACTAAAGTGGACAGTCAGTCAGTCCTGTTACAATTTGAGGGAGAGGATGTCCCAAAGAGAGTAACAATTGGATATATGAGTTACTTTGTTAGACCTTACGTACCAAAACCGCTTAGATGCTATAACTGCCAGCGATTTGGACATGTAGCAGCAATGTGCAAGGAAAAAAGAAGATGTGCAAGGTGTGGAGGTAATCATAATTATGGCCAATGTGGGGAAGGGGTATTGCCTAAATGTTGTAGTTGTGGAGGGGAACATAATGTGGCATATGGAGGATGCAAAGTGATGAAAGAGGCAGTACAGGTGCAGAAAGTGAGAATGGGGCAGAAAGTATCATATGCAGAAGCAGTGAAGATGGTACGTAACCAGGATACAGGCAGTAGGAGTGGGAGTATTGTGGAGGATGAAGGTAAACAAATACAGCAAAGTCAGGGAATGATGATGCAGGTGAATGTAAGGAAGTTGGTGACATTTATAGCTGGTGTGATTAACGGTACAGCAGAGATAAAGTCAAAGACAGAAAGAATTCAGTTGATAGTTATGGCGGCAGAACGACATTTGGATGTAACGGGACTGACATGGGAAACAGTGAGGGATGACCTCAAGCAACAGTCTAGTCAAGAAGTATGGGTTGGATAATATTATTAATGGTGTTAATAATACAATGGAATGCTAGAAGCTTGATAGCTAATGGGATGGAATTTAAGCAATTTATAGATGAATTGGTGGAGAAACCAGAGGTTATTAGTATTCAGGAGACGTGGCTAAGACCGAACTTAGATTTTGTAATAAGGGGATATGAGGCGGTGCGTCGAGATAGAGATGAAGGGAGTGGGGGAGGGTGTGCTACATTTATTAAGCAGGGGCTTCCATATAGGATTCTGGGATCGGGAAAGGAGTTGGAATACGTGGTGGTGGAAGTGTGGATAGGGCAGGACAGTGTAGTAATAATTAATTTTTACAACCCTTGTAGAAGATTGGACTTAGATTCAATGGAAGAAGTTGAGGGGCAGGATAGACGAAAAGTAATGTGGTGTGGGGACTTTAATGCCCACAGCCCACTTTGGGGTGGGAAGAAGTTGGACAGAAATGGCCAGGTGATAGAGGAGTTATTAGAGTTAAAAGGGTTGGTATGTCTTAATGATGGAAGAGGAACTAGGTTTGATGTGGTATCAGGAAATGAGTCAGTCCTAGATCTTACTATTACTTCAAATGATATTGCAAGATTATGTGATTGGGAGATATGGAAGGATTCAATGGTGGGAAGTGATCATTTTCCTATACTATGTACAATTCAAATGAGGAGGGAAAAACTATGTGAAGAAGGAGGAGGGAGATGGGTATTTGGTAAGGCAAATTGGGCAAAATTCAATGAGTTATGTGAGGAAAGATTAGAAGGGAAGATTAGAGAAATGGATATTGACAGAGAATACAGAAGTTTCCAGCAAGTTATTAAAGGGGTGGCAGATGAAACTATTCCTAAGAGTTCTGGAAAAAGAGGAAGGAAGTCAGTTCCTTGGTGGACGGAGGAATGTAGAAGGGTAATTAAAGATAGGAATAGGACCTTTAGGATATTGAGACGGAGTCATAATTATGAGCATTTGATTCAATATAAAAGAGCACAAGCATTAGTAAGAAAGACTATCCGACAGGCTAAGAGAAGCTATTGGCGACATTTCTGCAGCTCAATAGGGAGTATGACACCAGTGGGGGACGTATGGGGGATGATAAAAAGGATGGGTGGAGAAAGGAGGGAGAGGGGATATCCAGTATTGATAAATGGAGAGGAGAAAGCAGTGAAAGACAAGGAGAAGGCAGAGATGATGGCAAAAGCTTTTGTAGCAATACATAGCTCTGATAATTTAGTAGGGGAATGGAAGGAGGGAAGGGAAAAGACAGTAAGGGAATATCCTGGAATATTGGAGAAAAGAGGAGAAGTGAATGATGCAATAAGTGCCCCATTCTCTATGGCAGAAATGAAGAGAGCGATTAATAGAGCAGGGATGACATCCCCAGGAGGAGATGATATGTGTTATATCATGTTGAAATTTATGGGTGAGAAGGCATTAGGAAGGCTGCTTAGGTTGTATAATAGAGTGTGGGAGGAAGGGCAGCTTCCTAAGAGTTGGAAAGAAGCAGTTGTAGTCCCCATTAGGAAACCAGGAAAAGATCCAACAAAACCTGGTAATTATAGACCAATTGCATTAACATCCCATATAGGTAAAGTAATGGAACGTATGGTGACAGACAGACTGAATTATTTCTTGGAAAAGAGGGAACTAATAGCTACATATCAAAGTGGATTCAGGAAAGGGAGAGGGACAATGGACCCGGTACTATGCCTGGAAGATGAAATAAGGAAATCTCAGGTCAATGGAGAGTCAGTGGTGGCAGTTTTTCTGGACGTTGAGAAGGCATATGATATGATGTGGAGAGAGGGGTTGATGATTAAATTACATATGTTGGGAATAGGAGGTAGGGCCTTTAACTGGATAAAGGATTTCCTGAGTGGGCGCTCCATTCGAGTGAAAATTGGGAAAGAACTATCTAATAGCTATACTGTAGAAAATGGGACCCCGCAGGGTAGTGTCATCAGTCCCTTGCTCTTTATTGTCATGATAAATGATATATTTTCAGAAGTGGACATTGGAATTGGTAGATCGCTGTTTGCAGATGATGGGGCACTGTGGAAGAGGGGAAGGAACATAAAATACACCGTAAGTAAGGTCCAGGAAGCAATAAGACAGGTGGAACAATGGTCAATAAGATGGGGTTTTAGATTTTCAAAAGAAAAATCTCAAGTGGTTTGCTTTACTAGAAAAAGGGTGGGGGTAGAAATAAATCTTAAATTATATGGTCATGTATTAGAGAAGGTGGAGTCCTTTAAGTTTTTGGGAATGGTTTTGGACTCTAGGTTAACATGGGGAGATCACATAAAGAAAGTTGTAGGAAAAGTTAAAAAGGTTTTAAATGTGATGAGATGTCTGACAGGCGTGGACTGGGGGGCGAGCAGGCAGTCACTGAAGGAGATATATGTCGCATTGATTAAATCTGTGATAGATTATGGCTGTATAGCTTATAGAGACGCGGCAAGAACAACCCTGGACAAGCTAGAAGTAGTGCAAACCCAAGCACTAAGAATTTGTAGTGGAGCTTTTCGGACATCTCCAGCAGTTGCATTGCAAGTAGAGATGGGTGAGATGCCACTATGTTTAAGGAGGGAACAGTTGACAGCAAACTATTGGGCTAACATGCAGGGGCATGATAGGTACCACCCTACTAGGAATGTAATGCAGGAATGCTGGGAACATGAAAGTAGTAAAAGCCAAAGTTTTGGATGGGTATGTAAAGATGTTGGGAGGGTGATGGGATTAGAGGGAATGGAATTTAGTCCGACAGTTCCGATGCCAGTCAGGCCTTTGTGGTTATTTGAACAACCTACTGTAGATTTGACGATATTAAATAGTCACTTAAAGGGGAGAGAGGAGATTAATCTATCTATCTATAAGTGTTTTGTAAATATTTGAAGGAAGAATTTTTGGGGTGTCTAGTCATTTACACAGATGGGTCAAAGAACCCTCAAAATGGACAAACTGGGGTTGCATTTGGAGTTCCAGATTTGGGAATCAAGGTACAAAAAAGACTGTCTGATTATTTATCTGTATTTACAGTAGAACTAACGGGTATATGGCTGGCCCTACAATGGGTAGAAGAATGTAGACCTGACAATGTTGTAATTTGTTCTGACTCTAGCGCTGTTCTAAAAAGTTTACAAACATTTAAATCTCAGTCAAGACAAGACTTGGTATATGAGGTACTTGAATGTTATACACGAATCTGTCAGTTGGGGGTGAAGGTAAAATTTACTTGGGTACCAGCACATGTGGGGGTTAAAGGAAATGAAATGGTAGATAATTTGGCAAAGCAAGCTAGTAATAAGGAATATGTTGACATACAAATCACAATAAGTAAAGCGGAAGCTAAATCAATAATTTGGTCAAAAGTTATGGGAAAATGGCAGGAAAATTGGGATGGAGGGAAGAAAGGGAGGCATTTATATAGTATTCAACAGAAGGTTGGAACAGGGAGGATTGCTGGAAGGAGTCGAAGAGAAGAAGTTATCATAACTAGGATAAGGATTGGACACTGTAGATTAAACAAGTACTTGCATATAATAGGTAAACATATATCTGGAAGATGTGAATTTTGTAATAGGGATGAAACTGTGGAACACGTGGTGCTTGAGTGTAAAAAATATGAGAGAGAAAGAATAAAGTTGAAAGAAAACTTGAGGGAAATGGGGGTGCAAGGGCACTCTCTTAAGGATATTCTGGGAAAATCATCAACAGACATTAATACACATTTACTGCACTTCCTAAAAGACACTGGTATAGCAAATAGAATATAGAGTGAGAATTCTGTAAAGTTAATTAAATAAATAAATAAAGTAGATTTAAAAATAAATAAATAAATAAATAAATAAATAAAAGGGTGAGGGAAGAAGGAAAGTATTACGGGGTACAGTAATTATCTCTGTCTAAATCCGGTCCACACTCCAGTACAGAAGGGGGCGGTAATGCACCATTAAAGTTGGATGCCAACCGCCGTTAAACACCAAAGAAGAAGAAGAAGAACAGCTGATGAGAAGTTCTCCAGAGCTGTCGGGTGTTCTGCTTAGTACAATTTGTTGTTGAGCTTCACCTTTACCATCATAACCGGTTGTACCTTACTTTCCATTTCTATTAGTTGCTAAGATTGTTGCTGAATGTGTAAAGGTTAAAGTTGAATTAACAAGCTTAACTTCCTACCCAAAGCACTGTGGCTTTGAGTGTTGCAGATTCATACTCATGTGCAGGTAGATACTGACATGCCTTCAGCTTATGGTACATCAGTATCATTCCTCTTCTTCTTGTATGTGTTATATTGTCACTGAAGATTGTTTTCTCTTTTTGTTCTTCTCAGGGGAACCGTAAGGAGGTGCCCGGCCTTTTTATTTATTGTAACCCCCATTTTTCTCCTGTTTTTTCAGTTAGTCAGGGAGTGAGTGTAAACTTTTGTTGTTGATTTGTTTTTGTTTTGTGAGATTATTAAGTCGAACCACTCCTAAGATAGAGGGGAATTTTTGTTTTGTTGTTTTCTTGCCTGGCTGCTCCTGAACTTATGTTCCCCTCCTTGTTTGATTACTTTGTTGAAATAAAAAAAAGATTATAAAGATAATAGCATAATGCTACGTTTCTTTACCCCCTAGACCCTGTGTGGGACGTAACATTATTTGGGGGCTCGTCCCTTTCAAAATTTATTGCTCAGTTGAGAGCTGGTACTTTCTAATTTGGTGGTGTTGTGACATTCCCTATTTTTTTTTTAGGAGTTCATTTTGCATTTGGCCATTTAAAAAAAAAAAAGACAATTTTTTTTATTGGCTGCTTTCATTTTTTTTAGGGTGAGGGCAGAGTGTGTGAAATGGATTTTGATCTTTTGGCATTTACTCTTTCACCAACGACTGAAGTTTTTAATCGATGCAAGAAGAAAGAGTTGTTGTTAATTGCTGAGTTTTTCAATGTCAAGGTAACTAGGGGTGCTGTGAAAGCGGTTATCAAACAGGAGTTATATAATGAGTTGGTGAGTACAGGTGTTTTACCCTCTGAAGAAGATGTGGTAAGAGAAGAAACTTCTGCTTCAGGCATTCTTGTTCCTCCTGTGTCTCAATTAGATCCACTGACTGCAATTAAGTTAAAAGAACTTGACTTGGAGCTTAAAAGGCAAGAACATGATATTAAAGTGGTACAGCTCCGTACTCGTGAGGTTGAGGCAAATAGAGACATTAAGCTTAAAACGCTTGAGTTGGAAGCAGCTGCTTTAAACAGGAAGCCTCCTGTTCCTCGCCCACGCACTAGGGTTTCTTCCTCACCAACGTTTCAGCATGTCCAGTCACAATCTAGTACATTTAACTTTGATGCTGTAAGTAGTGGCCAGCCAAATGTTGACATTGTGAAGTATGTAAAATTAGTTCCTCCTTTCAGAGAATCGGAGGTGGATTCATACTTCATTGCTTTTGAACGAATTGCTGCTAAGTTAGAATGGCCAAAAGACATGTGGGGGCTTTTGCTCCAGTGTAACTTAGCAGGTAAGGCCCAGGAAGTCTGCTCTTCTCTTCCAATTGAGCAGTCTCTTGATTATGAGATTATCAAAGCTGCAGTGTTGAGAGCTTATGAATTGGTTCCCGAAGCGTACCGCCAGCGGTTCCGAAACTTAATGAAAACAGCCAAACAGACATATGTAGAGTTTGCACGAGAGAAGAAATCCCTTTTTGAGAAGTGGTGTTTCGCAAATAAAGTGACTAGTTTTGAGCAGTTACAGGAACTTGTTTTACTTGAAGATTTTAAAAACTGTGCACCTGAACCTTTAGTTGTCCACCTGAATGAGCAAAAGGTAATCACGCTTCCTGAAGCTGCTGTAATAGCAGATGAGTTCGTACTTACACATAGGACCATATTCCCATCTTCACGTCAGTCTAGGAGACCGTATGCTGAGAGGTATGCAGAGAAGGAAACTCCTAATGTGTCCAGAGAAGTTACAGACAAGGGTCGTAAGGCTGATGCAAAACCCTCTAGTGGTAAGCGTGTGTGTTTCTACTGTTTAGACCCAGGTCATCTAATTTCCGATTGTAGAGCATGGAAACAGAAAAGTGTGACTGGAAAATCTAAAAGTGTAGGTTTTGCCCAAGCTGTTGTCGCCCCTGAAACTTCTATGCCAACTGAGAGTACAGGGTATGAACCTTTTCTGTTTACTGGTTCTGTTGCTCTTGGTGCTGACTCCCCAAGAAAGTCTGTCTCAATACTGAGAGATACAGGAGCAAGCCAATCGTTCATTCTAGCAGACATTTTGCCATTCTCAGCAGAAACGTACTCCGGTACTGATGTTTTGGTCCGGGGAATTGAGTTAGGATGTGTAAAAGTGCCAGTGCATGTGGTTCATCTTAAGTCTGATCTAGTTACAGGTACTGTTCTTCTTGGGGTGCGATCCGAGCTGCCTGTAGAAGGAGTAAGCCTTATCCTTGGAAATGACTTAGCAGGTGGTAAGGTCTTCTCATTTCCTATTGTTGTTGATACACCAGAGCCCTCTGACTCTGACGTTGCCGTTTGTTTTCCTTCTGTGTTCCCTGCTTGCGCAGTAACCCGTGCACAGGCACAGAAGTGGGAGGAGGAGGTCAATCTTGCTGACTCATTTTTGAGCCCAGCCAAAAACCCGGTGGAGTGTACTCTATCCATTGAACCGCCAGTAGCTCCTGATGTTTCTGTGAACTCTAATTTAAGAGTGGAGGCTTTAAAGTTTAGCAGAGAACAGTTAAGTGCAGCCCAGAAGTCCGATAAGTCTCTAGCTTCCTATATGGAAGCAGCTGTTCAGTCAGATGACCTGCCTGATGCTAGAATAGCTTTAGTTTGGGAAGACGGGGTTTTGATGCGTCATTGGAGGCCGCATGGGGCTGATAAAGCTTTGACTGTCCGTCAAATTGTTGTGCCTTCTGATTGTCGTTCCCAGGTATTGCAGCTGGTCCATGAGCACCCTCTCTCTGGTCATCTTGGGGTTAACAAAACCTACAAACGAATTTCCCAATACTTCTTTTGGCCTGGCCTGAAGTCTAGTGTTTCCAACTTTTGCCGATCGTGCCATGTCTGTCAGCTTGCTGGTAAGCCGAATCAGACCATACCTTCTGCTCCCCTCCATCCAATTCCGGTAATGGGTGAGCCTTTTGAACGTTTGATTCTGGATTGTGTTGGTCGACTGCCAAAATCTAAATCAGGGCACCAATACATTCTAACACTGATGTGTACTGCCACTCGTTTTCCAGAAGCTGTCCCTCTTCGCACTCTCAAGGCCCATGCTATAGTTAAGGAGGTGGTGAAGTTTTGTTCAACGTTTGGATTGCCCAGAGTGGTTCAAACAGATCAAGGTACTAACTTCACCTCAAAACTCTTTGCTCAAATATTGAGGGAGTTAGGGGTTGCTCACAAGATGTCCAGTGCTTACCATCCAGAGTCTCAGGGTGCTCTGGAACGTTTTCATCAAACCCTAAAGTCAATGTTGCGTGCATATTGTGTAAGTACGGGCAAAGACTGGGTTGAGGGTTTGCCAATGTTAATGTTTGTGGTAAGAGAAACGGTGCAAGAGTCACTGGGGTTCAGCCCTGCTGAACTTGTTTTTTATCACATGGTCCGTGGACCCTTGAAATTGCTAAGTGAGCAGTGGTTGTCAAAAGACCCAGTGTCTAGTAATATTTTGGACTATGTAAGTGCTTTCCGTGAACGTCTTCATAAGGCTTGTGAGATAGCAAAGTCCCATTTAGCAACGGTTCAGTCCAAGATGAAACTACGGCATGATAAGACCTGTGTCAAACGCAGTTTTCAACCTGGTGAACTGGTTTTAGTCTTACTTCCTGTTCCGGGGTCAGCATTACAGGCTAAATTCCAGGGCCCTTATGCTGTGGAGAAAAAACTTACAGACACTGATTATGTAATCTTGACTCCAGATCGTAAGAAAAAGAGTAGAGTGTGTCATTTGAATATGCTGAAGGCTTACGTCAAGAGTGACACTGCAAAAGAAACTCCTGTGTGTGATCCTGTGCCTGCTGTTACTGTGCTGTCTTCTGCATATTGCCCTCTGGAGGATAACCTGGTGGGAAATGAAGAACGTATGAGCTGTGTCCGTCTTAACAACTCTGCGGTACTGAGTGACTTGGACTCGTACCTTGCCCACTTACCCGAGAACCAACGTACAGATATAATTCAGTTGATCGGAAAGTATGACCATTTGTTTTCTGATGTTCCACGCCAGACTACCATCCTCACACATGACATTGAGGTTGGTGATTCTCCACCAATTAAGCAACATCCATATCGTGTCAATCCTCATAAACGAGAGATAATGAAGTCAGAGATTGAGTATTTGTTACAGCATGGTTTTGCTACACCCAGCCAGAGCCCCTGGAGCTCACCGTGCCTGCTCGTCCCAAAGTCTGACCTCTCTTATCGCTTTTGTACAGACTATCGCAAAGTGAATAGTGTCACTAAGCCAGACTCTTTCCCTCTTCCTCGAGTAGAAGACTGCGTGGATAGAGTTGGTTCGGCTCGATTTGTCACGAAGTTAGACCTTTTAAAGGGATACTGGCAAGTGCCTCTTACGCCTCGAGCCTCAGAAATCTCTGCTTTTGTTACCCCCGATAACTTCTTTCAGTATTCTGTTATGGCGTTCGGAATGCGAAATGCCCCAGCCACCTTTCAACGTCTAATGCACAAAGTGTTGTTAGGGGTGACTAATTGTGAGGCTTACTTAGATGATGTGGTGATCTATTCAGACAGTTGGGAGAGCCATTTGAGCAGTCTGAATCAAGTTTTTAACAGATTATCAGATGCATCTTTGACTTTGAACTTAATGAAGTGTGAATTTGCAAAAGCAGTGGTTACCTACCTTGGTAAAAGGGTTGGTCAAGGGTCAGTAAGGCCTGTTGAAGAAAAAGTTGCTGCCATACTGAACTTTCCCTCTCCCACCAATAAAAGAGAACTGAGAAGGTTTTTAGGTATGACTGGGTACTACCGAGGCTTCTGCAAAAACTTTGCTACCGTGGTTGCCCCTTTGACTGATCTGCTCAGTACCTCAAAGAAATTTGTGTGGAGTCAGGATTGTAACTACGCTTTTAATGCTGCAAAAGACTTGCTGTGTCATGCCCCGGTTCTCTCTGCTCCTAACTTCTCTTTACCCTTCAAGCTGCAGGTGGATGCAAGTTTGTCCGGTGCGGGTGCTGTTTTGTTACAAGAGGATGTAACTGGTGTAGAACATCCTGTGAGTTACTTCTCCAAGAAGTTTACAAGGTGTCAAATGAAGTACAGTACTATTGAGAAAGAAGCTTTGGCCTTACTCTTAGCACTGCAACATTTTGAAGTTTACCTGGGTGGTAGCTCTAATCCAGTGGTGGTCTATACCGATCACAACCCCTTAGTATTCCTAGGTAGAATGCAGAACTCTAATCAACGACTGATGCGCTGGTCTCTCATTACCCAGGAGTACAATCTAGACATCCAGCATCGAAAGGGGGTGGAAAATGTTGTAGCTGACGCACTTTCCAGAGTGTACAGTAGGGATAACTGAGATGTAAATGGTACATTTAAAGATGGTTGTAAAAGTAGTTTATTTTAATTACAAACACTTTCATGAGTACTGTTTGTAATTTATGGATGGGGGTGTTATGTCCAAGGACGTATTAATTTGTTATTGTGTCTGGGGTAGTTGTTCTCTATGCTCTGTGTCTTCTGCTCTCCAGGTTTCTCTCGCTCCCTCTCTCTCTCTCGCTCTACCAGGGTGCTGATTGCAGCTCCAGCTGCAGAAGGTTAACACCAAGGAGGGCAGCAGCTTAAAAGCAGAGATCAACAGTCAGCTGATGAGAAGTTCTCCAGAGCTGTCGGGTGTCCTGCTTAGTACAATTTGTTGTTGAGCTTCACCTTTACCATCATAACCGGTTGTACCTTACTTTCCATTTCTATTAGTTGCTAAGATTGTTGCTGAATGTGTAAAGGTTAAAGTTGAATTAACAAGCTTAACTTCCTACCCAAAGCACTGTGGCTTTGAGTGTTGCAGATTCATACTCATGTGCAGGTAGATACTGACATGCCTTCAGCTTATGGTACATCAGTATCATTCCTCTTCTTCTTGTATGTGTTATATTGTCACTGAAGATTGTTTTCTCTTTTTGTTCTTCTCAGGGGAACCGTAAGGAGGTGCCCGGCCTTTTTATTTATTGTAACCCCCATTTTTCTCCTGTTTTTTCAGTTAGTCAGGGAGTGAGTGTAAACTTTTGTTGTTGATTTGTTTTTGTTTTGTGAGATTATTAAGTCGAACCACTCCTAAGATAGAGGAGAATTTTTGTTTGTTGTTTTCTTGCCTGGCTGCTCCTGAACTTATGTTCCCCTCCTTGTTTGATTACTTTGTTGAAATAAAAAAAAGATTATAAAGATAATTGTTGTCTTTGTGGTACGGCGGCAGGACCCCCGACTTAAAAGCTCATTTGCATAATGCTACGTTTCTTTACCCCCTAGACCCTGTGTGGGACGTAACAGTTTCAATAAAAATAACTTTAAGTCAGAATTTTCCAGGGGTATGTATAATTTCGGGCTTGACTGTATATGTGTGTGTTATTAGATTCATTGATAGAAAAAGTAAAGAAGAACAAAACTTTAATTTAAAAGATTTACAAGCAAATGGCACCCATATGGCCCAAATAAATATGGGTTTTGGAAAGATCTTCAGTTAACTCAGAGAGCAATTTTGGCCAGCAGCTTCATCAGAGTGGTGAATTTCTATCACAGTACCAAAAATAAATCTTCTAATCTGAATCTGACGCTAATCTGAAATCTCCTTTTCTATTATACTCACAACTAACTCAAATTTGCCATGAAGGTTCTTATGGAAAGAAAAAAAAAATAAGAAGAACTGCAGGTCTCTTTCTGTTTTCAGCTGTACTGTACTCTCTGTAGGTCTAATCTTTCTGTCTTGCATCTCTATCTTAGGATGTCAAGTCCCTCAGTGATGTCAGAGATGTTATAAATGTGTTTGCTGGATTCCTCAACATAGATCATCTGCTCTCACTTCCGTTTCATTCATTCAGCACTATTTAGTAACCCTTCCCAGCAACAACAAGATTATAAATGGCCATTGATTATTTGTTGTTTAAATGTTTATCTCAATGGTATATTAATATTTAATGCATATCAATTTAAAATAAACAATACTGTTAGTATTTTAGGTCTCTTTATAGAGATATGTGGACTTATTAATTCTAATTATTGCACTATAATGTGTTATATACTGCTGTCATTGACAATGTAGTAAACTATAGGGCAACAATATGGCACATTTATTTTGCTCACTGATAGAAACATTTGATTTTAACCATTTTGTTGCTTTGATAACAAAACACAAGATGAAATTATAAATATGATCAAGTTTTGAATGTGGAGTGATTGTTTTGGTGTTACTTACCGAACTGATCTGGATTCTTTAACCACAGGTAACAGATTCTGAAGAACTCTATCCCCTGCTTGTTGTGCTCCAACAAACTGTTTCAGGTCAAGCACATCCATCTTCTGCTCTGATGTCAGCAACACATAAACCAGAGCTGACCACTGTGAAGACGAGAGTTTGTTTTGTTTTATTTCTCCAGATTTCAGATAATCTTGGATCTCCTGCATCAGTGAATCATCACCCAGTTCATTCAGACAGTGGAACAGATTGATGGATTTCTCTGGAGAGTCATTATTCTTGATCTTCTGTTTGATGTACTCAACTGTTTCCACTTTGTTATAGGTGTAGCTTTTTGTCTGTGTCAGTAGTTCTTGTATAAGAGTCTCATTAGATTTAAGTGAAAGACCCAGAAGGAACCGCAGGAAAAGATCCAGATGTCCATTCTTACACTGTAAAGCCTCATTCACAGCTCTCCGATGCAGAATACAACTCATCCAGTTCATAAATTTTGATAAATACCTTAGTCTGGTTTGGTCAAATACATTTTTCTTCTTGATTATAAAGGAGAGATGTGCATATAGAGCTGCTAGATGTTCCTGAATGCTCAGATGAACAAAGCTGAAGACTTTCCCCTGATACAAGCCCAACTCCTCTCTGAAGATCTGAGTGCACAATCCTGAGTACACTGATGCTTCTGTCACATCAATGCCACACTCTGTCAGGTCTTCCTCATAGAAGATCAGGTTTCCTTTCATGAGCTGCTGGAAAGCCAGTTTCCCCAGTTTGAGGATCATGTCTTCATCTGTCACCTTCTTCTCATAGTCTTTCTCATGTTTGATGTTGGTCTGAAGGATCAGGAAGTGTGTGTACATTTGAGTGAGAGTCTTGGGAATCTCTCCACTCTCTACTTGACTCAACATCTTCCCTAGAACAGTGGCTGAGATCCAGCAGAACACTGGGATGTGGCACATGATGTAGAGGCTCCTTGATGACTTCAGGTGTGAGATGATCCTGTCGGCCAGACTCTGATCACTGATTCTCTTCCTGAAGTATTCCTCCTTCTGTGGCTCATTGAATCCTCGTACCTCTGTCACTCGATGGACACACTCAGAGGGGACGAGATCAGCTGCTGCTGGTCTGGAGGTGATCCAGATGAGAGCAGAGGGAAGCAGATTCCCCACAATGAGGTTCGTCAGCAGCATGTCCACCGATGTCTCTTTGTTTGCATCCCGTAGAATCTCATTTCTTTGAAAATATAAGGGAAAACGACACTCATCCAGACCATCAAAGATGAACATCACTTTATAATCCTCTCTGGATATATCTATTTCTTTAGTTTTAGGCAAAAAGTCATGAATAAGACCTAAAAGACTGAGTGTTTTGTTCTTCTTCAAGTTGATTTCTCTGAAAGGAAGTGGAAATATGAGCTGGATGTCCTGATTCTCTTTCCCTTCAGCCCAGTCCAGGATGAACTTCTGCACAGAGACTGTTTTTCCAATGCCAGCGACTCCCTTTGTCAGCACAGTTCTGATGGCCTTATCTTGTCCAGGTAAAGGTCTAAAGATGTGATTGCATTTGATGGCTGTGTCCTCTGTTGCTGCTCTCCTGGATTGTGTCTCAATCTGTCTCACCTCATGTTCATTACTGATCTCTCCACTCTCACTCTCTGTGATGTAGAGCTCTGTGTAGATCTCATTCAGGAGTGTTGGGTTTCCCTGTGTCGCTGTTCTCTCATAAAGACGCTCAAACTTCTTCCTCAGATTTGATCTAAATGTGTTGAGGACCTCACTGCTGTAAAACAAAAACAGTTATTAGGCACAGTGTCTTATATATTCTGAATTAAATGTTCAGATCATATAATTTAAAGAATTGTTATACCTGAGACCAGGCCTTGTGTCTGCACTCTTGAATTGTTTTTGACAAACCATAGACTCGTCACTCTTCATAGACACACAGCTGGACTCTGGTTCTGGTGTGTTTTTCTGAACTGGACTATAAGAGAGATTAAAGCTAATTCTTTGAATTACTGTATTCAACAAATTAACTATTAATTTATTATTTATCACTTCAAAGAGCACTTTACCAAATTCATACACTGTGAAATGAATGGATAATATGTGATGATATAAAATGTCATGCTACAGGCTAATCATATTTTTATACAAACGTTATACCTGAGACCAGGCCTTGTATCTCCACTGTTAAACTTCAATGGTGCATCCATTGACCAGTCACTCTTCATAGACACACAGCTGAGCTCTGCTTCTGATCTCTTCTGATGAACTGAACTAAAGCAGAACATATTTAATTATTTTTATATTTAATATTTAATTTATGATGAGATTCATTTTAATATACTTAAAAAAAAAAAAAAAAAAAAAAACGACGACCCTCAAGAACATATGTGTTATTCAAGTACCTGCATCCTGGGGAAAAGTCTTCACCTCCAGATGTTTGAGTTTCATCCATGATGGATCTGTACAGTTTGGCCGTTTGTAAAGATACTCTGTATTGTAAAGAGTCAATGTTTAAAATAGCAAAACATCTACATTTACTTAAAAAATCATTTACTTCACTTTTATACCATTCTCATCACTTCATTCTATGGGATCTCAAGCCAAATTCTCACATCAGTGATTACATTTCTGCAGTTTATTAGTTAATAATAGTCACTATTTAATTGGTTTAACAAGATACTGATGGACTGGTTGAAAGGTCCATTGGTGAGTTTGAATAGCTCTGATGACTCAACTGTTCATCTGCCGTCAGACAATTAGAAAATTTGTCTTTTTCTGCTCACACTGATACCAGATAATTATATGGGAATATATAGAAATGAATACAAATTAGGTTATGGACAGTAACCAAGGCATTGTAAGCTTCATTTCTGGATATTTTGACGAGGATACGGGGTCTAAAGGGAATTTTGCACAAGTTCTGGTGAACATTCAAAGTTTTACAAATGCAAAATCTGCCTTTTCTTTGTATGCACATTTAGGATGAAACACACAAACTACTATATATTAAATAAAACTGATATTTTAGAGTCATTTAAATGAAATGTCCCTTAGAAAATTAACTATTTTATAGCGTCATCAACTAAAGGAAGTCCACTATTACAGTCTCAAACAACAGGGTTTTATACTGATTTTTGAAGGATCATGTGACACTGAAGACTGGAGTAATGATGCTGAAATATCAGCTTTTAAAATGGCCATGGAAATACTGTGTCTAATGGAGAAAGAGTTCGTGTTTCGTGTGTGTTTTTAGTTATTTACTTGACATTTTTCATGTCTCTTGCTTTGTGAGGGAACAGAAATAATTAGCTGAAAAACATAACTAAACCACTGAAACCACTGCAGAAAAACATCATCTCAGGAACCAGTTTAACCAGGACCACTTCAAGAAAACAAATGAAACCGGTTTGACAGCTGGATGGTTTCCAGAAACCATATTTATGCCAGTCAGTCATGTTTCAGGGTTACTTTAATTCAGATCAGTTTTTCTGTGCTTCAGAGGTTTTCAGCACATGCTTGATTATGTTGATTGTGTGATTGTGTGCATTCATTATAAACCATTATTATGATATAAAGCCATTCAGCCATAGATTTTCAATCTCATATTTCACAGATATATATTAAAAAGTGAAGAATTATTGTTTGAGAAACACAGACTCAGTAATAAACAGTAAAATGAGAATATCAGTGATTTCACATCATGTGACGGCAGTATCAGGACACACAGCTTTCTGTGATTCACTGACAGACATCTGATCATCGGTTGATCACCACATGAAGAGGTTTCAATAAAATCATCAAAATGACTTTAGCACAGCATTGAAGAAGCACAAACTAACCATTTGTGAAGCAAGAATGACGGAGCTGAATTCAAACAGCGGAAAGTGAATTAGCGATGCAGATTTAACTAGCACTTTTTTAATGAAGATGATGTGGAAAAAGTTAAAAGCCTGCAGTGAGTAACGAATGTGAGGGAAACGCGTCAGCTGTCGGTCATCTCATGATAATATCGCTCTTTAATCATATGGAGACTGATTTTCACACAAATCTGTGTTGTTTCCTGACTAAAGTGAAGATTACGAGAGAGAAGAGTAACTTGTGTTATGCTGTAATTATTTTTTAAGTGCATGACAAAACTACTTTTGTAAATTCATAAAAAATGAACAAAGCAACATAATCACGTTTGCTTGTGAAACGTAAATGTTAGGCCTATGTTTGAATAAGAAAGGTTTGTGAAACAATAGTATATGTAAAGTTTATTTAAACTGTATTTTTTGTTTTCATTTAAAAAGAATTAATGTATTTTTTTCTTGTTTATTTTAATTTTTAAGTTTATTAACCTATTTGAATCTACGTATCTACTTGAGCCAAATTGAACAGTTACTGTCTATCCTGCCAAACACAAGAGTTGAAAAATGATTCTGGAGTTATTCCTTGTGTTCCCCGTAGCTGGCAGATGAACAACTAAAGACAGATGAAACACTCACCTCAAATTATATTCCAGATCTTTCTTTCTCTGATCTGTTGAACAGTGGCTCTGAAATGTCTTTCACTTCAATCAGGAAGAGATTTCATCAGTTAAACTGAAAGATTGATTCTCAGGAAACGGGGCTGAACTTGCTTTACAAGTTTGTGAATGTGTTTTGACAGTCAGAAGTGTTTCAAGTGTCAGTCCAAGATATTTTAGTGTTGTGTCATGTTTGACTGTACAGAGATGGTAAGATACAAAAAAATAAAAAAATGGCCTTACTATTTATTTAATATGTGACAGCATTCTTCATGGTACGTATACATAGTATTTTTTATCATTGTTTACTAGGTTGTGCTTCGCTCTATGGCTTTATGTGATTTTAGTAATGACTGTGGCTCAGTTTGTGTTTTACTTGTTTTAGTTGTATTATAATATCTACAAATAATGTAAATAACACAATTTTATAAAGCAGAGCTGATCAAAGTAAGTGATGAACAAAGTGAATTACAATAAAACACAAGCACAGCACATTTTAAGCCTAGATTTAAAAACCTACAGAACATGAGGAGGAAGACAATAAGACAATATCACAAAACACAAAAGTCAATCATATAAAACATGAATGATGTAACAGAAGGAATGACCATATCAAGACTAAATCATACAGGATTAAACATTATGTGTTTGTTTGAGGGAAAGGAACAGTGATGAGTGTATAATCTGTGACATTAAAGAAAATGCTGAGCATATCATACTAAACTGTAGTAGGTACGAAGAGGACAGAATTAGATTATAAAACCAAATTTAAGTAGAAGAACAGGACTTTTATTTTGTTCTGGTGGTGTGTCTCATAGACTGCGTCGTGTTCTTGTGTCTGTTGTGGATGAGCTGAAGAAAGCTTTATGTTTTAAAACATTAAAAGCGTTTACATGAATTCAAAATTCTGTTTTATAACGTTTGCGAGTTATGTTAAACGCTAAATAATTATGTAAAATGTAGTGCTGTATCTGACGAACGTTATTTTTGTGAGTCAGTGCATCCACAGATGAGTAAAAGAAAAGCTGTGTCTCTTAAGGGCTATTAGATCGTGTTTGGTGTTTAATGGAATTTAAGTTCAATTAGTTTTCTGTTGTTTCTTTAAACATAAGAGGTTTACGTGATGCTGTAAAAAGGAAAGCAGTGTTTTGTTCTGTAAGAGCAGTGAGTCTGATATAATCCTCCTTCAGGAAACACATTCATGTCAAATGGATGTAAAGTTTTGGAAAAATCAGTGGGGTACTATTTATTTTAGTCACGGCTCTAACCATTCTGCTGGTGTTTCAATTCTCTTACACACATTTAAAGGGCAGATATTTGGGGTAAAGTCATCTGACGAAGGGAGATTATTTTATCGCTTAAACAGCATAACAGTAACTTTATTGTTTGTAATATTTATGGCTGTAATTCTCGATCGGATAATAGGTTTTTGTTTTCTCAGATAACCTCTGAACTAAAAGAAACACTTATTAAATACCCTGACTCTTTTGTAATTCTAGGTGGTGATTTTAATGAGTGTGTTGACGGCACTTTGGACCGATTTCCTCCCAGATGTATTGACAAGCTTCATTCGAATAGAAATATTTGAGCATTATGTGCAGAGTTTTCTCTTACTGATACATCAACCCTGATTTACACAAATTTACTTGGTCCAATAGAAATAGATCCTCCCAATCAAGAATTGACCTCTTTTTGATCTCTTCCTTGGCTCTTCAGTTTGTAAAAGATATTTCTCACTCATTTGCTCCTCTGTCAGATCATAAACAAATACGTTTAACATTATCTTGCAAAAATGATCAAATTCCAAGATTACGGGGTTATTGGAAATTTTATAATTCACTCTTAAAAGATACTTCCTTTAATAATAGTGTTAAAAGCTTACTTTCGGGGATATTCTCTAATAAAAAGTCAAATGGGATTTTTTTTTAAATATAAGGCCAGGCAAATTGCTATTAGAAGAATGAGAATAAAGATCTTAAAGCCTTAAAAAATATATAAAAATAAATGAACACTTAAAGAAATAAATATTTTATTGCTAAAAATCACTAACTGAGGAAGAAGAATTGCACTTAAAGGAATTAAATCTTCAAATTAATCAAGCTTATTTGGATTTGGCTAGAGGGGTTTTTATTAGATCTAGAGCCAAATGTCTTGAGGAAGGAGAGACCAATTCCAGCTTTTTTTTTTTTTTTTGTTGCTTTTTTTAAATTAATTACAGAAAAAAAACTCTTTGACAGCTCTGAATATTAATGGTGTCAAATGCACTGATCTCAAATGTATTTCTACTTTTGTTACTGCTTTTTATAATGACCGTTATATTTCTGAATTCAATATGGATAATTGTGAATTTTTTTTTTTTTTGTGAACCAATTAAGAATCACATTCCTGTCATTGATAATGATTTTAAAGATATTTGTGAGGCCTCTTTGACAATTGAAGAAATCAAATCTGCTCTATTTTCTATGAAAAGAAGGAAATACCCCGGTGTTGATGGTTTTTCTGTTGAATTTTTACATTCATTTCTGGGACTAAATACAATCCCCTTTACTTTACATGTATAACGAATGTATTGTTCAGAGAGAAATGTCTTCATCAATGAAAGGGTGAAAACCTGAAAAGATTCTCTCTTAATAGATAATTGGAGACCCATTACACTTCTCACAGCTGATCACAAGATCTTGGCCTTGGTTTATGCAAATAGATTAAAATTTTAATTAGTCATATTATTTCAGAAACACAGTCGGGTTTTGTTAAAGGAAGGCACATTAGTAATGATATAAGACTTATTTTTGATTTATTGGATTATGCTGACTTTGTGAAATCTAAAGCTGTTATACTTTTTTGGACTTTTATAAGGCCTTTGACACCATTGAGCATGAATTTTTTCTGCAATCTCTCAAATTGTTTGGTTTCGGGTCTTCCTTTATCAATATAATTGAAATGTTTTATAAAGGAATAACTAGCTCTGTTAAAGTTAATATGTTCACCTCACAAAGATTTTCTATAAGACGTGGGGTCAGACAGGGTTTGGCCGATTTCCCCTTTTTTATTATTTTTGGTTACTGAATTATTGTCTTAAAGTATTATGTACAATCAGAATTTAAAGGGAATTTCTATTTTTGATAGGGAGATAAACATTTCTCAGCTAGTTGATGACCCCACTCTTTATTTAACGGATAAAAGTCAACTTTGTAAAGCCATTCAGATAATCAAACAATTTCCGTGTGCTTCAGGGTTAAGCCAAATTTGTCCAAATGTGAGATAATATTTAACAATAAAATATGTGGGTATTTATGTGTCAGAATAAAGAAGACTCAAAATATTTTGAATCTCTGGTGTAAAAGAGACCTCTCTCTTTATGGTAGGGTTCTCCTCTCCAAAGCAGAAGGTCTTTCTCGCTTCGTCTATCCTTCACTCTCTTTATATGTCAATGATTGTACTGTCATGATCTGGGCTGTGGGGCTTCCCTCAGCCACCTAGGTCGCTGTTTTCCCTTCCCTGCACTCACTTTCCTAAGTATTCACTCATGTCTTGTCATTAGCACTGATTACACTCACTCCTGCTCACAACTATCTTGTCTATAAGAACTCTCATTTCCCACTACTCCTTCTGGCTGCATTGTCTTCTGTCAACTCTCTGTCTGCTCTACGTTCCTGTATCCTGGCCTTGGTTTTGTTATTTAGTATTTGAGTTTATGTTTATGTTCTGCCGTGTGGCTTTTTGTTTGTTTGTTTGTTGTTTTATTAATTAAAAATACTTCCCTGCATTTGGACCCTGACCTCCTTTGTGAATCGTGACATGTACTGTTAATAAAAAGATAAACTGTTCTTCAATTTTATCTGGAAAAACAGGTCTCATAAACTTAAAAAAGTGGTGATATCTAATTGTAGAAGTGATGGAGGACTTGAAGCTATAAACTTTCATGCGTTAAAAAATAAATTGGCTAAGAAGGTGTTTAATAAATCCAAATTCTGTATGGTTCTTTATTTCTAATTATATCTTTAATAAAATTGGAGGCCTCCACTTTATCTTAAAATGTAATTATATGTAAAATAAACTCCCGATTAAATGAGCAAATGTTCATCAGCAGGTTCTTCTGGCATGGAAGTTACGTTACGATCACAACTTTTCACTGTTAACAATAAATCTCTTTTTCAAATAATTGGTTTAAATAGAGGATTAATTTACATTTTTTTCTTCATTCAACAATTTTGGATATGTCTTGTCATATGAACGTTTCCTGTTCCTTTCAAAGAATCCAACACTGTTCTTCGAGCTATTCTCACCGCATCTGGTTAAAGGCCAGATATACAGGAATTAGTTTTGTTGCTGGGCGGCATTGGCATTTATGACAAGAAATGTAATATTAAACATGTTTGCCAGATATTTCAAAAGTAAGACCGTATGGTTCCTAGAGGAAGATCCCATTGGCCTGCCTTAATTAATAATACAGATTGGAGAAGGACGTGGTTGTTGCCTCACAAATATTTTCTCCCTAATAAGACCAAAGAAGTCCACTTTAAAATACTGCATAAAATATATCCTGTTAACTCAACTGTTTCCAAATATCTTGATATTTCTACAAAAGAATGTTGCATTTGCAGCTTGTGCCTTTTGCAGGAACATTGGGTAGGCATATATTTCTCCATGTCTGCACACAGCTATTTCAATGATATTTCTCTGTCTGCTGTAAATGTTGCAGACCCACAGACATCATGACCTGTCCTCTGAAAGTAGAGGCATTACATGTGATCCCAAGACCATTTCAAAATAAACAAGGGTTTTAGAGTTGAACAAATCCTTGCACTAATCATCTGGCTTCTAATTTGTTCAACAAACGCAGATACTTTGGCATCTTGTGCAATGAACAGTCTATCAAAAAGAGATGGTTCAGATTAAGATTGAGATTTCACCGACCCTTTGGACTTTTTGAACCGGTAATGTTTTCTATCTCCATCTGCAGATGTCTGCTGTGCATGCTGGGCATTTAAAGGGTTCTGTCAGGCACAGATCGTCTTTCTTAAAATTGAAGAATGCAAACTCTCGAAAGACTCTATGGAAGGCATCTCCACAAATACGACTCACTTAAAAAAAAAGAAAAAAAAAAAAAAAAAAAAAAAAAAGGGATTGTTACACCCGGCTCAATGATGTAACATAAAGGGAGACGACACAGGCGAAATAAAGTTAAACGTAACATTTATTATCACAAAATTAAAGTAAACATAATCAAAACATCAGTATCAGTAGGTCTAATCAGTGTGAAAAGCGAATGAATGGATGCAGTAAGTGTTGTCAGTGATAGTGAATGGATGCAAAACAAAACATAATGCTACAAATTGGAGCGCAGCTCTGGCCAACTGCCCGAGGAACAGCGGCCCTGACGAACTCTGGCAAGGTGTTTAAATAGGAGCGATGACAACCATCAGGTGCGCTGAAGTCACGCCCCAATCTCAATCCTAAAAGAAACAAAAACACCTAAACCAAAACAGGGCAGTCCTAACACACCCCCCTTAAAAAAAATCCCACATAAAAAAAAATTACATTGTAACATACATACATATGGATTGGAAGTAGGTCAAGTCACATCAATTGGAGACAAAAAACCATCACGTCACTCCGCCAGAGGGGCACGTGACAAAGTGTCCGCAAAAACATTCTCAATTCCCTTAATATGTTTAATCGTCAAGTTGTAAGGCTGGAGGAAAAGTATCCACCGCATTAATCGTTGACTCGGACTCTGCAATGAGTGAAGAAATGTCAAGGGATTGTGATCCGAAAAAATGACAACTGGGGACCCTCCCCCCACATATACATCAAAATGTTGAAGTGCCCAGATAAGTGCTAGAGTTTCCTTCTCAATAACAGAATAGTTCAACTGATATGAATTAAATTTACGTGAAAAATAGCTAATTGGATGACTAAGACCATCAGAATGAGTCTGGAGTAAAACCGCTCCGGCTCCCACATGACTTGCGTCAACTTGAATCTCGAAAGGAAGGCCACTTAAGGGCGCTGCTAACACAGGAGCAGCTGTCAACAACAATTTAACATTCTCAAAAGCTTTTTGACAATGTAGAGTCCACTCAAATTTAGCAGAGTTCTTTAAAAGATTAGTGAGGGGACAAATGTCTGATGAAAAATTGGGGCAAAACCCACGATAGTAACTGGCCAGACCAATAAACCGCATGAGCTCTTTTTTAGTACAAGGCGTAGGAAAATTCTCGATCGCGCTCACTTTGGCATGCAAAGGGCGCACCATACCCTGACCCACTTCCTTGCCCAAATAAGAAACCGTTGCCCGTGCAAAATCACATTTAGCTAAATTCACGGTCAAATTAGCCTCTGCTAAACGTTTAAATAAATCTCGTACCCGTGTCACGTGTTGATCCCAACTATCGCTGTAAACTATAACATCGTCCAAATAGACCGCGCAACCTTCCAAACCAGAGACTACACGATTCATTAGTCTCTGAAACGTAGCAGGAGCGTTACGTAAACCGAAGCTCAAGACAGAATAAGAATATAGCCCTGAAGAAGTTATAAAAGAAGTGATTTCCTGTGCCCGAGGTGTCAAAGGCACCTGCCAGTACCCTTTAAGTAAATCAAATTTACTGACATATCTTGCCGAGCCCACTTGATCAACGCAATCCTCCATTCTCGGGAGGGGAAAAGCGTCAGGTTTAGTGATTTTGTTAATTTTGCGATAATCCGTACAAAACCTGTCTGTTCCATCCGGTTTTCGAACCAATAAACATGGCGAGGCCCAGCTCGAACAGGACGATTTGGCAATGTTATTCTTCAGCATATACTGAATCTCCGACTCTAACTTAACACGTTTTTCAAAAGGGACGCGATAAAAACGCTGGCGTATAGGTGAAGCATCACCCACATCCACGTCGTGCTCTATTAAATGAGTTTGTGATGGTACGTCCCCAAACAGTGACGAAAACTCATGTATCAACTGTGACAATTCCGCTCGCTGCAAAACAGACAAGTGAGAAAACAAACTCTCCAAATTTTCCAGAGTCTCAGAATTTTTTAATCGAGGTTGCACTACAGCATCGTCTAAAAACGTACCCCCTTCCTGGTCTCCCACAGAAGACTGTCCCAGCGCATCAGTCACAGGACTGACCACCGCAGATGATTTAACACCAACTGCTTGACAATCACGGGAGAAAAAAGGTTTCAGCAAGTTTACATGACAGATTTGGGTTGTTTTCTTTCTATCTGGAGTTGCAATTTCATAATTAAGATCAGACAGTGCACGCACAACAGTAAATGGTCCCACAAATTTTGCGCAGAACGGAGAGTTCACTAAGGACAGCAATGCCAAGACCTGATCCCCAGGACTGAATACACGCTGTTCAGACCGACGATCAAAAAGCTTTTTCATCTTAATTTGCGACTTCTCCAAGTTTTTCCGTGCTGCTTGACCAGCTAAAAACAAACGTCTTTTAAAACCATTCACATAGTCAAGCAGACTTTTTGGTGGCTGTTTACCTTTTAACTGATCGCTGACAACGGCAAGCGGACCACGCACCTTGTGTCCAAAAACTAAGTCGTTAGGACTAAAACCCAAACTAGACTGCGTGACCTCCCTTGCGGCTAACAAAAGCCACGGAAGCCCTTCCTCCCAGTCTCGATTCAATTCGACACAATATGCACGCAAAAGAGACTTAAGTGTTTGGTGAAATCTCTCCAACGCACCTTGACTCTGAGGATGCTGTGCGCTGGAACGGTTATGTTGCACTCCTAACTGCTTTAAAATCTCTGCGAACATTTTTGACGTAAAATTCGTTCCCTGGTCACTTTGAATGACCTTAGGGATGCCAAAGATTGAGATGAATTGAGACAGGGCTTTTACTACGGATTGCGTAGTGATGTTACGCAGCGCGTAAGCCGCTGGATAGCGAGTACTTTGACACATTACAGTCAAGAGAAATTTACTTCCCGATTTAGAGGGAGGTAACGGACCAACACAGTCTATTAACAGATATTCAAAGGGCTGCTCTACTGGAGGAATTGGACACAATGGGGCCGGTTTCAATGGTTGATTAGGTTTTCCGGTCACTTGGCACGTATGACATGTTCTAATAAACCACGAGATATCTTTTTTCAAAAGCGGCCAATAAAAGTGCTGCAAGACTCGTACATAAGTCTTTTTTACACCCAAGTGACCCGCTATATCGCCATGAGCCAATTTAAGTACAACATCTCTGAATTTTTCAGGTACAACAACTTGAACCAGTGACTCACCACCGCCATCCTCATTTGGGGCAAGCCACTTACGCAGAAGCACCCCATCATTGATGAAGTATCCAGTCGCGGCACTCTCTACCTCCGGTGGGAGAACAGCAGCGACCAAACTTTTCAACCCAGGATCATCCCTCTGGGCGTCAACGAATTCTGCACGAGAAATTTTGGACAAGAGAGACAATCCAGGAACAACCGACTTAGCCGGTACGCAAGTATCATACAAGTTAATGGTCTCATCATTCAACATTTTTGTCTTAGACCGCGTCACAACACAAGACACATCTTCGGGCAACTCACGACATTCCTGATCGAAAAAAGACGGGGTGACAATCGGTGAAGGGGCCATTACCGGCCACACACCCCCCCCTTCCAAGTTATTTCCCAAAATGATCTCCACTCCCTCCACCGGCAAAGAAGGGCGCACTCCCATAATAACTTCTCCGTTCACTAACTGGGACTGTAAAAGAAACTTGTGCAAAGGAACAGACAACGTTTGGAGTGCAATTCCTCGGATCAAAACATTCTTACCAACATATGAACTGGATGAAAATGGAAGTATGGAATCCAAAATAAAGGACTCTGACGATCCAGTATCTCTCAAAACTCTTACCGGTACCCTCTCATGTCCCTCTAAAAGAGAAACACACCCTTTAGAAATAAATGGTGCATAACCTGTGTTGCATTTAATTGCGGAACAATTTTCTCTTATCATGGACAGGTCTTCCATACAGCGTGCAGACGGCGCATGCGGCAAGCAAGTAGTCAGAAGTACAGGCGCAGAATTTTTATTCTTACCACGTACCTGTTTACTTTTAAGTACAGGACACTCATTCTTCCAGTGCCCAGCCTCTAGACAATAACGACATGTAGAATCAGATATTACTCTATGAGAAGGTGAACGACGATCAATTTGTTGTGATTGCTTAAAATTAATGTTTCCATTACCCCGATTCCCATAACCAAATCGGTTTTTATGAGTCAGAACGAAATCATCTGCTAATGATGCAGCGTCCACGGCAGTACGAGGTTTATTTTCATTAATATACACAGCAATTTGATCAGGAACGATGTTTTTTAGTTGCTCAATAATCATCATTTCGCGTAACTCACTAAATGATTGTACGTTAGATGTTGTACACCAGCGATCAAAATGATTACTTAACTCTCTTGTGACTTCCACGTGTGTTTGTCTCTCACTTTTTCTCCAAGTACGAAAACGTTGGCGATAAGCTTCTGGAACCAGCTCAAAGGCTTTTAACACCGCAGATTTTACACTATCATATTTTTTCCTTTCCTCTACGGAAAGAGCAGTATACGCCTCTTGAGCTTTTCCCACTAATACAGATTGAAGCATAACTGTACGGTCGGTCTCAGGCCATTCCCGTTCATCTGCTATGCTTTCAAATAATGAGAAAAAGACATCCGGATCTCGCTCATTGAACGCAGGCAACAATTTCAAATTATTAATGAGATTAAACGAACAATCTGCGCGATCAGCAGGTGACCTGCTCTCACTTTGAAGTTTCAAACTCTCAAATTTTAGCTGAAACTCTTGATTTTGTTGCTCTACAGCTAATTTTTGCTCATGTTTCAATTTTTCAAACTCCATCTCACGTTGTTTCATCAAGCCATCTAATTTAAGCTTCTCTATTTCTATTTCACGATCACACATCTCTTTTTCGTGCAACTGTTGCATCCCAATCAGCTCTTTTTGCTGCTCAAACGACAAACCAACAAATGACATAGACTTCTCAGCTGCGGGATTAACCCCAGCTGTTACTCGTTTTGGCGTGATTGGTAAAATCTGAAGTTCACACAATTTAGCTCTAATTATTTCTCTGACCTCATCCTTTCGCAATCGCTTATCAACGCCCCTTAATTCATATCGATCGACAATTTCCCATAGCTGTTTTTTCGAACACAAATTCAATAGCTCATCCGAGGGAGCTTTACAAAATTCCTCAATTGATGTCATTATCAAACCTTCAAAAATAATCAATTACTATAACATAATTCGACCTATAACCTACTTCCAATTACAATTCACTCAGGTAATTCTTACGGTCACAAACTGTGTACAATTTCACGACCTCCCCACCTAATCCTAATCAAACCTTCTAACTAACTATTCCTAGTCTTCATGCGCTCCCAAGAGTCAAGCCCTTTGAAGCACCCAAATACCGCTGGCGTGGAACCGAACAGACAGTTCAGAGCAACACCACGGCAGTGCACTTGACCCAGAAGCCGCACAAAAATAATAAACTAAAACAAAAAAACAACGCAAAGCGCTGCTACAACCTAACTGGGGAATATACACAAATACACAGCTTTAAACCGCAAGAACTTACCTTTTCTGAGCTGACTAGAAATACCAAAACCGACGCTCCAACAAATATTTTCGCCTCATGGTTTCTCCCACCCAAGTAATTAAACGAATAAAGTTTAATAAACAATCAATTTAACGAAATCAAATCAATTTAAATTAGACGAGCCCCCATATGTTACACCCGGCTCAATGATGTAACATAAAGGGAGACGACACAGGCGAAATAAAGTTAAACGTAACATTTATTATCACAAAATTAAAGTAAACATAATCAAAACATCAGTATCAGTAGGTCTAATCAGTGTGAAAAGCGAATTAATGGATGCAGTAAGTGTTGTCAGTGATAGTGAATGGATGCAAAACAAAACATAATGCTACAAATTGGAGCGCAGCTCTGGCCAACTGCCCGAGGAACAGCGGCCCTGACGAACTCTGGCAAGGTGTTTAAATAGGAGCGATGACAACCATCAGGTGCGCTGAAGTCACGCCCCAATCTCAATCCTAAAAGAAACAAAAACACCTAAACCAAAACAGGGCAGTCCTAACAGGGATGGTAATATTTTTGAAGTCAGAAATTCAAAAATGATCCAAATGACAAAAATCCTTACCCGACTAGTGCAAAGTGATCGATGTTCAAGCATTTTGAGAAATGTTTGTTGGGATAAAGCTGGGCTAGTCAATATCATCTGCTCAAAAGATGTGAACACATCAAACTTGAACAGCATTTGGCAGCTGGTGGTTTCTGGCCAGTATTTATATTCAAGCAAGTCTCTAATCCCAGGAGTCCACTTGCAAGAACCAAATGAACAGCATATACTAGACAGGCACAGGTTGTGTGAACCTTAAAATAAACATGTGGTTACTATTTGACCAGTATATGTACAGCAAAAGACAAAAATTACTGTAACAGTAAGCCACTATTATGCATGATGTTATATAGCGTTGATAGTCACCAAGACAGTCTGCTTTCCTGGGATAACTGTGAAAGCTTGGCTTGGACCACAGGAGCACATTTGCATTGGTGGAGGAATAGGACGCATACACACTGTAGATTTCAGAAAGTAATATCTACGGTGGCCGACAGAGGCCAAGGCACTGCAAACAAGAAAACACATGCAAACAGAAAAAAACGAAAACAAATTAAGAAAACATCTTCATCAGTTTGACAACACAGGCGCTGCAAATCCTCGCAACGCAAACACAAATACGGAAACGCGCTGCAAATTCTCACAACACAACCAAATTCAGGAACGCACTGCGAACACACGAAGGCGCTGCAAACTAGCTCGGTCCACAACGGAAATGTTTCAGGGGGACATCAAAAAGTGACGAACTCATCTGGGACCAGGGGCCGGATTCACGAAACATTCTTAAGAAGAAATTTCTTCTTAACTGCCATTTTCTTCTTATTTTTTAAAATAAGAAAAAAGTTAAGAATATTTTGTATTCCCCAAAAAAATCATCTTAAGAATATTCTTATCTTTTTACTTAAGATTGTTCTTAAGACAAAAATTAGGAAAATTCTAATTCTTGAAAAGAATCTTCTTAAAAACCATCGTAAATAACTTCTTAAAGTTAGGATAGCCCGAGACTCGTCTTAAATCCCAAATAGTAAGAATTATTTAATTAATTGATTGGGTTATTTCAAATTAACTGTTATATTAAAGCATTGCAACACTACTAGCTACATATCTAATACATATTAGAACTATTATTAGAGATGAGCACGAGTTCGCTGAAGTGACAGCAATGACTGATAATGTAAACAATTATCTTTCACGATTAGCCTGTGTATGACCCTACTTTTTGCCGTCATCAAAACTTAGTAGCAACTCGACAAAATCGAGTCAGATAGGGAGATTTAATAAAAAAATAAAAATAAAAAAATAAAAAATACGACATAATCTTTGGCCGTATTTAGCGCATGTGCAGGACGCGTTTGCTGTAGCAGCGCACACACATAACGGAAGCATTCATTCAGACAAGGCAACAAAATACAACACAAAAGTGAATAAACTGATCGCCAAAGCTTAAGACAGACCCTTTAAAAGTAACGGTTCAAAAACACGGCGCATTAAAAACATGAAGCCGAGCGCCAGACACGGTCCTGACGAAAATGTGCGTGCTTATGACTAGGATAATCTGCAGAAACCGCAAAAAAGACGTTGAAGTGTTTATAAATGCGTCTTCAGCCATGTATTCACTCAGGTAGATGTATCATTTTTCTTTCTTAAGAAAGAAATTAAGATGTTCTTAAGAACATATTTGAGAATATCTTAAGATTTTTCAAGAATTGCACTTAAAAACATTCTTACGAACTTCTTAGAATTTATCTAAAGAAAGTTATTAATTAATTTCTTAAGAAGATATTCGTGAATCCGGCCCCTGATTATTTATATCACTATATTACCTGATTGTTTATATCACTATCACCTTTAAGTGATAGACTATCACAAAAAGGTGATAGTTCACCGATAACACCTCTGCTCTGACCAACAGACACTGAACAAATAATCAGGTCCCAGATAGGTTTGTCACTTTTTGAGGTCCCCCTGAAACATTTCCGTTGTGGACCGAGCTATATGCAGCGCGTTTGTTAGTTTGCAGCGCCCTCGTGTGTTTGCAGCGCGTTTCTGAGTTTGGTTGTGTTGTGAGATTTTGCAGCGCGTTTCCGTATTTGTGTTTGCGTTGCGAGGATTTGCAGCGCCTGTGTTGTCAAACGGATACAGATGTTTTCTTAATTTGTTGTAGTTTTTTCTTTTTGCATGTGTTTTCTTGTTTGCAGTGCGTTGGCCTCTCTCGGCCACCGTAAATATCAGTAAACTGCAGACAAGAACTTAAGTTGTACTATTGTGCATATAGTGGAAGTAGTAATGGCCGGGTGTTTATGTCAAAATTTTTGATTGATTGACAGGTTGTGACCTTGTGACCTTTCCCCTCCCCCTTTGTGACCTTTCGTGATTTTTGACCTCCCCCGCTTGACCCGCAAATGATGTCCAGATTTGCATGAATAGACCTTCCGGAGATGACCTGTGACCTGTTAATGAGGGGTTTTATGAAGATTAATGATAGTTGAGCTCTGATCGGTGAAATTGTAGCAATGCAGGGTCATTTTTGAAGATTGACCTCTCCAGACATCTGGCGACCGCATGACAGGATCACATTTCTTCAGGCAAAAGCTTTGAGGTTAATGAAAAAAGTCTTACATTTTCCAGAGAGCAGGGTAAAACACATTTTTATGTTACTACAGTATACCTCAAATGGACTGCTAGCAAAATGCACACGACTTAAGTTGAAAATTAGATCCAGCTTTTGAGCGCTGGGCTGTGGAGGCTCTCTCTGTCTCACACTAGCTCTGCATCTCTGTTACAGGAGGGGTGTCTGTCTGTGTGGACCATTTAATACATGTGGCACTTAGAGGATGCCGGTTTATTGTCATACAGGAAATGTGTATAAAACTAAATATGCCATGAAAACATATCAGACTTAATAAGCACAGTGGTAAAGTAATGTTATTACGGGGTACGGGGTACTTTTGCAATCCTTACAAAATCTAGAATACAGTAGGATGCACTGACTTATGGCGTGATATTGACTGGTGTTTGTACCACGTGATTAAGATAAAGTTTGAAGTGTTTTGATTCTAGAGAGTAATAAGTTGCATCATTAATATGGACATTGTGTTGCAATTCCCTCTGTTTGTTTGGTAAAATGGTAGACTCACTGTTCGTTATTTTAAAGCAGATAACGCGCGTCTGCATGTTCGAGGTTAGCGTGTGCTAATGTATTGTTATCGATCTTTATTTGTTTGCTGGCTATAATGTAACAGGGTCATCTAATATATGGTCTTGTGTGACAGAGCATATAATTTTATTGAAAAGCTATCGTGGTTTATTGAATAATGTTTGAGTTCGAGTGTTTGCAGAGTGGACCCTGAAAGAGCAAATGTTTTTATGGGCCAGACAATAGAACTGGGAATTTCAATCATGTTGTAATTCTGCTTCAGACGCTGATTAACTATAATTAACTGTATTGCGATTCTACAAAGGCTTTAATAGATGAAACATGTGGCAATACAGGCCAGCATTTGCTAGTTCGGGTCAGCGGTTGTGCGGTTGCGAGCAAAAACGGACGTCTGTGTGATCGAATCTGGAGACTACTAATGTAATGTTGGAGATCTTTAGAGTGTTTGCTGATTATTATGTAATAGTTTAATCGTATATATGTTTATATGTAACAGACATATATATTTTTATTGAAAAGTTATTATGGTTAATGTTAAGTGTTTAAGGACTGTTTATAGTATAACACTACAAGCTTAATCTACTTTGTCAGTGGTACTGCACTTGATGTCTAATTTAGTGCGGATGGTAGTGCTATGACAGTTGATTAATATTCATTAACTACATCTACATCTGAGTTATAACATCTAAACAAAATTGCACAGAATATAATTTCTTGTTTTATTTTATTATTTGCTATTTATTTTATATGTGTTTAATTTTGTGTTTAGTTCAAATGAAAATTAAAATGTGTTTACTTTCAAATGTTTTAGATATTTATTATTTACATTTTATTAATGTCTATTTATTTTTACTCTGGAACACATATTTAATCATATGTCTTACAGAATAAATACTATTAATTTCATTTAATAATGTTCTAAAGCAGTATGAATTCATGGTAGATGAATAAATGATGTGTCTAGTTCAAATGTAATGCTTTATTAGTTTTATTTTAATTAAGGAGCATATGTATTTAGTCATATGTCTTACAGAATAAATACTTATTATATTTAATAATGTTCTAAAGCAGTAAGAATTATGTGACTAATTAAAACTTAATATTTTGTTAGTTTTATTTATTTGAACTCTGGAACACATTTATTTAATCATATGTCTTACAGTTTAAAGACTATTTGTTTTGTTTTATTGTTCTATTTAATGTATTGTCATCTATGAGCATAATTTATATGGTTGTTTTTAATAGAGATAAAAGCTCTGAGGTTGTCCTGAACTCATGCAGTCGACAGCTGATGATCGGCGAATTAGAAGATAATTACATTGTTTGATAAATGATGATATACCATGGTTTTATCAGTACTATTTCACAGATGATATGTATCAGGCTAACTATTGTTTTTATCATGGGTATTAGCAATCCTATTTCTATGGAAGAATTGGCTTTTGATCAAATTGATTCAATAGGTAAGATCAGAATTGAACTTATTTCTTTGCGAAATACATTTCTATCCATTAAATATGATTAATATTTATTTTGTTCCGTAGCTGAAAAGATAGTGATTAACGGACCTAGAGTCACACGCAGTAAGTATCAATATATTCATGCTGTAGCATATAATTTAACTTATCTGACAGTTAAATATTATGTCTGACATAATATTTAATATATTCTTTATAGATCACACAACATTTATTGATTTGACCCAAGAAGAGGAGGATCAAGAGCCTGGACCAAGCAACAGCATTAGTCAAGCGAACTAGACCAAGAGCAGTCATTGGGCGAACCTGAAAGTTGCACGTGTTTCACCAACGAGAAGAGCTGAAGATCCAGAAACCCCTGCCATGGGGACAACTTCTCTGACTGGACAGAGACGCAGTTGAATGCATTGGAGACGTCATCGTGGGGTAGTGATAGAGACACAGATTCACCGGTGAGACATGGGCAAACACCTTTTGCATTGGAGTCAGAAGAAGAGGTAGACGTAGAACAAGAAGAACAAGACCCGGAAACCGAATCAACGCCGATGGATCAGGGGTGCGTTTCCCAAAAGCATCGTTAGCCAACTATGGTCGCAAGTTTCGTCGTTACCATCATAGTTCAACGATTGGGTGTTTCCCGACACCATAGTTCAAACGAACATTCACAAACAGCGTCACAAACTTACATGGTTGGAACTACAGCTCTCGCCTGTGGTTAGAAGCATTGTTGCTTCTTAGTAACACATGTGGGCTAAATAAATTATGTTCTTGGTCACAGTTTGCAAGCTAACAAGCAGTACAATCTATATCCTCAATTTTATCTAAAAATAAATGCGTTTTACTCTATGTATTTTTGTGCGTCATTTTTAAGCGTTGTTTATGAATAGTGCGCATGTGCACAAATGCTTGAGGGAACCCCGGAGTATGACGTAAGAGAGAACGCGCAATGAATCAAACATCAAATAAAGCGAAATGACAGGGAACAAAAATAGTAAATTAGTCATAGGTGCCATCTTCAATATAGCTGCATTTTTGAGAGACCCTAATCAGTTAAATAGCAGAAGTTATTACTCGGTGACGTCATTAAAAACGGCCATAAGTTGTTGAACTAATGTGGTTCAAACGACGGAGATGCGACCGTGTTCGGGAAACACTCGTGACTAGCTAGTTCGTTTCCACAACGATGCATCGTACTATGGAGGTTAACCAGCGAGTTATGTCGTTGTACGGGAAACGCACCCCAGCTCAGCTCTAACTCTGATTCAGGAAAATAACGAACAATTTGTTGCTTTGCGACAAGAATCGCGTAATAGTGTGGCTGAGGCCCATAACCGAATTGACATTCAGAATGGTTTGATTCAGGAAAACACTGAACAGATTGTTGCTCTGCACGAAGAGTTGCGTAATACCACAGCCAGTGTCCATAACCGGATGGATTTTCAGGATGCTAGGGCTCAGGTGGTGATAGATAATTTGTATGAACAGCATGAAGCAATAGAAAATCAAATTCGCGGCTTGCAAAGAGAAATGTCTGAAAATTTTAGCGGCATTAATGAGTCCTTCGCATAGAAGGACTGAGAGAAAGACGTTTGGCGGTGAATCTCCTCATGGCTCTAAACAACTGTCTGCAGCCGAGATAAATGATAAAACGAAATACCTTTGTTTAATGATTTATGTGGTTGTCATTTAGTTCTGTTGTAGTTTTTTTCTCTCTCACGGTGTCACATTGATTGCTTGAATGAGGTTTATGCTTTTATCATCATTTGTAATTTGAAATTTATCCTTTTGTTTGAACCAAAAATAAACTTAAAATGAATGGTGAAAATCTTTCAGACGATGCACATGGCTGTCATTCAGATCAATCTCTCACACTCACGTTACAAAATGCTATCGAATCGCACATAGACACACCCCATGATTTGTGCGACAGATTACAACAACTGTTAAATATGTATCCAAATTCTTCAGAAATTAGTTTACTAATACGCAGTCGCTACAGATTTCTGATTTGGAAGATTTAGAAATGTTAATAGAACAGAGTCTAAATATAAGTATGTGTGAACAGTTACAGGGTCTATTAAATATTCACGCCCAGGGTTTACGACAAAATACGATGCAGAGCGGTGGTGTATTAGACATTTCCAACACTTCTGCATCAACCACAGACACTACGCCTTCCACGACTATCCCTTTAACTTCGGAACATTCGGTAGCTGCAGGTAATAATGGCGGTACTCGACCTACAACCGCCACTGCTGACCTACTCGACGGATTTTAAAGTACTTTTACTTGTTTATAAAGCACTCAATGGCCTAGGACCTACATACATTGCAGATATGCTCACTGTATACAAACCTAACAGACAACTCAGATCACTAGGATCGAGTCAGTTAGTAATATCAAGGGTTCACACAAAACAAGGGGAATCCGCTTTTAGCTATTATGCCGCCCGCAGTTGGTATCAGCTTCCAGAAGAGATCAGATGTGCTAATACATTAGACACATTTAAATGCAGACTCAAAACTCACCTGTTTAGTGCATTTATTGAATGAGCACTGTGCTACGTCCAACAGACTGCATTATTTTATGTATAATCATTTTACTGTGCTAATTAATTTCAAAATCGATTTTTCAAATCATCTTAAATGTTCTTAAATTCTCTGTTTTCATTGTTGTTAGTGTGATAACCATTTCTACTGTGTTAATTAATTTAAATCAATTTTAAAATCATTTAAAATGTTCTTCTGTTTATGATTTTTATGCTTTTTTATGTGATGTGATGTGATGTTCTATTGTGATTTTAATTCCAGAGTATAGTCTGACTGTCTGATTAGTAATTACTGTGTGATTGCGTAGTAAGGTAAGACAGAGTAAAGTCTGACTATCTGTACTGACCTAAGATAATTTTTATGCTTTTTATGTGATGTGATGTGATGTTCTATTGTGATTTTAATTCATTTTTATGTACAGCACTTTGAATTACCATTGTGTATGAAATGTGCTATATAAATAAACCTGCCTTGCCTTGCCTTGCCTATGACCGCCAATGCTGACCCCTCTACAGACCACGGAGTGATCAACTGTCCGTCAACCTCCCACCTCAACAACCTATCATCTAATACATCACGACAGTCAGCCATGGCTACAGGTTGTATCAACGATGCACGACCGTCGACTTCCAATGCGGCTGCTGCTTCGGATGTGCCAGAGTTGAGTCGCTCAAACATCGACACACTGACACGACGAGGTGGGGTCGTATACCTAGGCCCCGATTTAACACTAACAGTTGCGGAGGACTATGAATATGAGGGAGATAAGGTCTACAGATTTAGCAACCTACTAGCCTTGCACAATACCATGGACAAAATAGTGTCAAATTGGCGGCGATAGTTGTGTGATCAATTTATGGATGAGCGGAGAATCTTTAAAATCGCCCGTTAACGCCGTTTTAACACCTGGTAATAATTATGACGTTAATCTTTTTACTGATCAAATCGAAAAAAAAATTTACAGAGCAATGATCAGTTATTGTCTGACGATGCGATCGAGATTGAGGCGCATGTGGTCACGAACAGACAAGGAGGTGGGAATTGATTGACCAGGTCATCAAAAGAAAAAAGATGAGTTCATTTTGTCCTTTGAACATCTCAAATTAATTATGCCTCTCTATCTGTCTTGCACGTTTTCTCGACCCGCAATTATTATATAATTATATATATATATATATATATTTTATTTTTTACAGTATGATGGGATTACAGCATTCATAACATTTCTTTATTGTTATAATAAGACAATAAAATAAGTTCTTATTAATTTATATTAAACACTAACATTTTATTTTAGAGTGCAATATGAATATTTCAATAGTAGTTAAAATATAATGATTATCCTTTAAATTGCTATAAATATTATTTGAAATAACAAAAGTATTCAATTTTCATTTCAGTTCACAAAAGAATATCAATAATGTATAATTATTTAATTATTCATAATTAGTAAATAATAAAAGTAAAAATAAAAGTAAATAATAAAAAAACTTGGTCCAATTTTCAAGGATTATTAATTAACATGAACTATATGAACAATACTAGCATTTATTAATCTTAGTTCATGTTAATTTGATAATTTACTAATGCATTATTAAAATCACGAGTTGTGTTTGATAACATTAGTTAATGCTCTGTCAACTAGCATTAACTATGTCACGTATCTGGTCTATCCTGTCATCATGAACTCTTGCACCACACTTCATGGACTTCATTCCCCACAAGCCACTGCACTAATCACTGCACACAGCTGCTCCTCGTCACCCATTGCACTGATTGCTGTACACATCTGTTCCTCATTCACACACATGCATTTAAGGCACACACACACACAGCCTCATTGCGAAGTCTTACCGTTCCCCTATGGTCGTAATTCCGAGCGGTTTCCCTTGTGTTGGTTTCTCTGTGTACCCCGTTGACGATTCCTGCTACCTGCCATTGCCACCATTGCCTGTGTATCGAACTGTTTCCTGGATTTCCTACGTTGTTCCTGTTTTCCGGTGATTATTCCTGCCTGTTGACTATTCTCAATAAATGCTGCAAATGGATCCGCACGTCTCAGTCTGACTCCCTGTGACAGAAGACTTCGCCGATACAAGGATCCAGCGGCTTTATTCGTCAGGAGAACGACCACCCAAGAATGGAGCTATCAGGAAGTCTGTCCGATCCCGTGAGTCTACTCTGCTCCATTTTTCAAGATGGCCGTCCCATCGAGCATTATGTGGAGAAATTCATTGCTTATAGTTACCTGGCACCTTGCGGTGAAACTATGCTTAAGGAATGTTTTTGGAGCGGATTGGATACTGATATCAGTTTGAGCTTACCTGAGGAAAACCCCAGTTGGACCCTCACACAGTATATAGACTTTGTTTTGCTGTTTTGTGATTCTCCATTTACTGTGGGTGAGGTTGAGCCACAGCACAAGATGGCTGCCACGCCTGAGTATGCACCCAAGATGGCTACCGCCAAGTCAGAGTCTCCGCTGGTTCCGCCCAGCCTTCCAGAGTCGCCGCCAGAGCGCCCTCCAGTGACCGCGCCGCCAGAGCGCCCTCCAGTGACCGCGCCGCCAGAGCGCCCTCCAGTGACCGCGCCGCCAGAGCGCCCTCCAGTGACCGCTCGCCCAGAGCCTGCTCTTCCAGAGTCGTCCAGTTCTCCAGAGCCCGCTCCTCAAGAGCGCCGTCCAGAGCCCTCTCCTCAAGACAGCCTTCCAGAGCCTCCGCTGGTTCAGCCCGGCCTTCCAGAGCCTCCGCTGGTCCCGCCCGGCCTTCCAGAGCCTCCGCTGGTCCCGCCCGGCCTTCCAGAGCCTCCACTGGTCCCGCCCGGCCTTCCAGAGTCTCCGCTGGTCCCGCCCGGCCTTCCAGAGTCTCCGCTGGTCCCGCCCGGCCTTCCAGAGCCTCCGCTGGTCCCGCCCGGCCTTCCAGAGCCTCCGCTGGTCCCGCCCGGCCTTCCAGAGCCTCCGCTGGTCCCGCCCGGCCTTCCAGAGCCTCCGCTGGTCCCGCCCGGCCTTCCAGAGTCTCCGCTGGTCCGCCCGGCCTTCCAGAGTCTCCGCTGGTCCCGCCCGGCCTTCCAGAGCCTCCGCTGGTCCCGCCTGGCCTTCCAGAGCCTCCGCTGGTCCCACCCGTTGTCGGCCCACCAGCTCCTCCGGGCTCCATCGTCTCTCCGGCTCCGCCCCGGTCAGTCGTCGCCCCACCTTCGCCTCTGGACTCTACTCCTCCGGCTGCGCCTCGTCACTCCGTCCTACCGGCTCTGTGGACCTCCTCCCTCCCGTGGGCACAGCCTCGATCCTCTGTCACTCCGGCTCCGCTGCGTGCCTCCGGACCTCCATCTCCGCCGGGGTCGCCAGAGCCTTGGGTTCCGCCTTGGTCCTCCGGATCCTCTGTGTCGCCCAGGACCATCGACTCTCCAGTTTCGCCTCGGGCTCCACCTCCGTCGGTCGGCCCCAGGCAGGAGCCAACCCTTCCTCCACCATGGCTTCTCCCTCCGTCGGCTCCGCCTCAGTTCTTGGTTCCAGTACCCCTACATGGACCTGGCCCTCCATCCCTCCCCCTGTTCCGCCTCCGCTCCACCACCCTCCAGGTTGTAGTAGGTGGTCAGAGCGTCTGGAAGCCGCTCCTTGGGGAGGGGCTCTGTCACGTATCTGGTCTATCCTGTCATCATGAACTCTTGCACCACACTTCATGGACTTCATTCCCCACAAGCCACTGCACTAATCACTGCACACAGCTGCTCCTCGTCACCCATTGCACTGATTGCTGTACACATCTGTTCCTCATCCACACATGCATTTAAGCCACACACACACACACACACACACACACACACACACACAGCCTCATTGCGAAGTCTTACCGTTCCCTATGGTCGTAATTCCGAGCGTTTTCCCATGTGTTGGTTTCACTGTGTATGACTCTGGACTGTGTACCCCGTTGACGATTCCTGCTACCTGCCATTGCGACCATTGCCTGTGTATCGAACTGTTTCCTCCCTATAACTTGTTAGAGTAAAAAAAAAATAAGGACATGATGTATTTACTATTTTTACACAAAATGACCTGTGTATCCAAAATATGTGTGTCAGAGAATGAACAAATGTGTCGTTAACAATGTTTATGTCCTTAATATCAGTCTGTCAGAAAACGTTCAAACAATCAAATAAAACACATTTTATTCCGTTTAGTTTGGAAATACTTTACAATAAGATCAAATTCATGCATCATCTAACATAAACTTAGAGTAACGTTATATTTCTACAATATTAATATTATATTCATGTTTGTGAATGTTATTTAATACAAACACATGATCATTCATGTTTGTTCATGTTTAACAGAGTAACATGATTTTATGCATTAGTAAATGTTGAAATTAGCCTAACTTCATGAAGAATAATTGCCATATAACTACTGTTTATTGTTACTCTATGTTATCTAACAAATGAAAATTGTAAAGTGTTTTTAATACTGCAGTTTTAATCTGTGATAGACACTGGTCTTAATATATGTAATCTTATCTAAATTTATTATAACAGCTGAGGTTCGTTATTTACTGAAAATTTATATTTTTGCTGGTGTCAATGATCTAATGTCGCATCTGGTCAGATTTAGCCCACAGCTTTACTTAAGTATATAATATTTCTTTTTACAGTTGCAGATTGAGGAAGATCATGAAACACCAGCAAACTCTAAAACAGACAACAGTTACAGATGTTTTTCAGCAGCAGCAGAAATATGACAAAAACTTTTGGGTGAAGCTTGTTTACATTTTTATGCCTGTCATTTATTTAGATGTTATTTAATTACTAAAATGTTTACAGTCCTTGAAATACTTTTTTAACCTGTGGAAAAAAACCTTTAACAAAATTTTACCTAAGTATGAAGAATGGCACTGTTTTTGTACATTTTTTATTTGTTTAACTTTATTAATAAAAAATAGTGTGTTGCTCAATTCATTTGTTATTGTGTTTTGCTTTGGTACCGAGAACCGTGGATTTTCAAGGGTATTTGGTACCGAATCACCCGCTTCGAATGTTATCACTGGATTGAATGGGCGTTATCAGTGGTTATCAGCTGATAGATATGGGCTGTTATCATCCGTCCACATGGTTTATCAGCTAGACTAATAGAGCAGACTCCAGATCCAGTGCCAGAGGAATCCAGCTCACCGGGAATCGGAAATCTATTGGATGACGCGGGAACGTCGTTTTTCCGGTTGACATTTTCAGGTAAGATTATTGAAATGAGCATGTAAACTGTAATTAATTAGTCAATAAGCCACAACAATACAGAAAATGTGTTTTAAGGTGGCGTGACACGAGTGTTGACATAAATAACCGTGTTGCAACGTTATATATTACTTTATAAGCCTGTCGTTACTTTATATGATTTATGTTAGCATTAGCGTTGCTAATTAGCATGTTTTTTACGTGTCTGAAGCTAATGGGGAAATTTTGTTTATGCCAAATTATCCTGTAAATGACTTATTTTTGCGTATTGCATATATTGTGTCACTGAAGCTATCTGTATATCATGTCACTGAAGCTATATCATACTCATATTGAGTGAAACATTCAAACCCAAGACGTATTTTATGGCTCTTTGGTATGTTTGGAATCTTCACTATAATATAAAAAAAAAAGCTAGACTGCATTTGATCCCACATGAGGAAGCAATTACATTTCATGCAAAAGACGAACACTGGAAATCTATTAGAAGTAAATAGACTGTGGTGTCTCTGTGTGTCACACATATTGTTGTCCTCAACATTTAACTTGAAAAATAAAACCCAAAGTCACAGGTCTGCCTACCTGTGAAACATTAATATCTCTTTAACTTTTTTTTCCTCCATTTACCATTTCCAGCAGGTTGCAAGGAGTTCTGTGGTAAGTTTGTTTTATTACTTCCATGCTTTATGTCTATGTTGAACAATCCAGAATTGGTTTTGGGCTGTTTAGAGAGACGGCCCATTCACAAATCTATCTGTGCAAGTTTCTCTCTGTTTATGTTTAGGTTAAAGATGGCCCAGAGAGGTAAGCCTTACACAGTTGCTAATCTAGAAGCATTAGACAAGTGTGTCTGAGAACGATGGTATGATCTGCAACACTGTCTTTTTTATTACTGACTAGATTTTTCTGTCTTTGTTTTTATTTAACAAGAGAGAACGCACATTAATGCAAAGCAAATGGAGACCTTGATTTCTTTTTTTAAGGAGGGAATGAAGCATGTCGGCTCACCCTTAATAGCAAGAGCTGCATCAGCTACGTGTTTGGACACCAGTGTCATAGAAGAAAGGTTTACTTTAATGCCACACGAACAATCAACATGTCAAATAAATATCGCATTCTGCTGAGCTGCTTGTATAAATGAAGTGTTTTGTTAACATTCAGTTTAATTGGTCTGATACAGGGGTGCTCAATCCTGTTCCTGGAGATCTAGCATCCTACAAAGTTCAGCTCCAACCCTGATCAAACACACCTGAACCAGCTAATTCATCTCTTAGTCAACACTTGATAATGACAGACAGCTGTGTTGGAGCAGGACTGGAACTAAAGTCTGCAGGTAGGTAGATCTCCAGGAACAGGATTAAGCACCCCTGGTCTAATACTTTTGTTATTTTTTTATTTTTCAGAACTGAATCGGTAATTACAAAAGCTTCCTCTGAGCCCCGGCCATCAAAGACCAAAGTTCATATCAGAGAGCTGTCACCTTGTAATCTTTTTGTTGAGATGTATTGAGAAACAAAGATGAGAGACAATATTTAACGGGTGCTTTCAATTGTTATACTAAATAGTTTGTTGTTGTACATAGCAGCCCTGTTTACATCAGGGCTTTACCAGGGTTTTCAAGGTAGTATTTGGTAAGTACTTCACTCAGGCAAGTTGCGTTCATCAGTGTAAGACTGCTGTGTGTCTTAAAGAATCATCAGCTCATCTACTTTACATGTTGTCCTGTTTTAACAGAGTTGTTAAAGAGAAATGGGTTTCACAACCAAAGTAAATGAGTCTGTTGGACAGATTGTCATTGTATGAATTTACTTTTTTTTAAGAGATGCTGACTCTAAAGTAATCCGTTTTCTGTGCAACTATTTTTCCTTAGGCACAATGAATGATATCAACAGACAACTGGATTGTTTATCTGTAGATTTTTTCATAATTTCAAATGAATTCTTACCAAATAAATATTCCAGGGGCCGTATGTATAAAGCTTCTCAGAAACAAATTTTAGTCTTAAGTGTTTCAAAATTCTAAGAGTGACGTAATTTGACTCTTATTTCTGGACTTAAGATAAAGAGTGATTCATAAAAGTTCTTAAGTGTTAAGACTAGGTCTCAGCTCCTAAATTATTTAAGAGGGTTGGAGAGGTCTCCTAACCTAGTTAGGAGTAACACAATGGCAGCAAAAAGGAGGAAACACACACTTTACAATACACATATGACATACTCCCCTGCTGAAAAAACCAGCATATGCTGGTTTTTTCAGCAGGGTGGAGTTATATGATGATATGGAGTTGATAAAATGATACAATCGTGACCATCAAGCATTCTTTAATGTATTTATTTTTGTTATTGACCAAGTAATAAGCATAATAACTTAATCCACTCTACAAATCAATGCTCTAGCTGCAATAATATGTTTGTTTGTTTATTTATTTTCACTGGAAAATTTGAAAGATTGTAAAAATGCAGCAAAGTACTGGTGATGACACAGTAAGCAGGGTCTTAAATATTGTGACACTAACCTCACCAAACACATCAGTGACCAAAAGTGATGTGTGGAGGGTTTTAATGACCTCACATTTCACTTAAACCATCAAAATATGAAAATATGAAAAAACACTGATCAATGTTGCTAACTGCTTTCATTTGAAAGTAGTTAAAACAGTCACACAATGTAGCTGATGAGGATGAGGACATAATGGTGAGTTGCCTGATCTATATAATATAAATATATCAGTGGGAGAGTGTTGTAATCTAAATAAGGTTTAGTCTCAAAGTCTCAAAAGGGGGAAGGACGTCAACAAATCTAGTGACAAAATCACTAAACTGTCAACATTGACATTGAATACAACATAATCAGTTATTAATGTTGTGTTGGTCCTCTCTTGTTTTTGCATGTGTTCATAGTTTCTTAGTAGGACAGCAATGCCAAAAAATATGACACATTTTACTGCATTATTATCAAAAAAATAAAAGTAAAACAATTGACTCCAAGCAAATATGCAATAATCTTACAAAATCAGTAACACTTTTTTCTCTCTCTCTTGGCCACAACTTAAAGGCAGTTTATTGACTTTCCAACTGACCGTCAAACCAAGCTGCAAAACAAGAAACGTTTAAGTTTGTGGGCTTTCTTTGAGTTCTTGGAGCTGTTCACATCATTGCTCCAACTGTAAATGAGGAGACATGGATTTCAAAGCATTAATAATAATTTGTGATAATTTTCCACAATGCAAAGCATTTGTTTAAATACACTGAAATATGAAATAGTGTCTTAATTAAATGTTTGTATTGTAGTTCCATCAAATAATCGGTGTTGTGCTGCTGTGACTCACATGAGCAGCTCACTATTGGCTGATTCAGAGCTCAAGGCCGGCCATTTGGTGTTTCAATCATTGTAGTCCTTAATTTACAACACTTAAGTCAGAACTTAAGAATCAGTCTCAAACTTTACTGAAAGTTGCTTTTAGATTCTTTATAAAAGTCTCCTACTCTTAAAAAAGTCCTACTTCTTACTAAGATTTTTTTGACACTTATACCACTCATACCACCCTCTCAAACTAAATTCCTACTGGTAAAGATGGTCAATTCAGATCAAGGTGGTCAACTGAAGCATTAGTAGTCACAAATTGCTATGTCCAATTATTAGATGGATATTGGACTCTATGTAAACACAGCTAATGTATAGTTAATGTAACCCTGGGGGTCCCTGACCACTCATTTGCCACAGGTGTGACAACACTGTTTTCATATATTGCCGAACACTGTTATGAGCTGTTTCTTTAGTGTGTGTTGGATTTTTAAAAATAGGTTTTGTCTATTTTGTGTATAATCAATGATTTACTATTTTTGTGGTTGTCTTGTTCATCTGAATATTGTAAAGGTGTCCAAGCGTGAGGATTTGGGTGTGGAAACAGCCATTTTGTCATTTGACCGCCAGAAGTCCAGCTCAGAGGTGAATGAACTGAGCAGCAAAGGAGCCACTGATTTCCTTGACTCAACAGACACAGTGAACAACTTTGCACTGCATTTCAAAGGTAATGCTTATGAAAATCCACAGAAATGGACTCGGGCCCATAATAGTGTGAATATAGATAATACAGTTTTATGAAATGAATTGTTGTCTGTTGTTACATCTGTAGCAGCTCCTCAGCCACAACACCCAGAACCAAAGATCAAGTCAGTGCTGGTCGGAAAAGTGCAAGATCTGTTCAACCAAAAATATAGTAAGCGCATGTTCAAATAATTTTAAGACTAATGTAAAGAAACGGCTTATCTTGATAACCTAATATACCTTCATGAATCCATGACATTATTATCAAATAAATAAATAATTTATCTAATGTGCTCATCAACCAATAGATTATGACACCTTACCCAATTTGAGAAGTGTATTGTCGTCCTATATTGAATAATAAGCTAAAATAGCAATATTTAATTATGGAGAGTCTGATAGGCAACTAAGCTAAGGTTACTGCTGAGAAGGTTTCACTCAGGGGCCTAGATTTAGGGGGACGTTCTAAAACGCTTAACGTAAAAAAAAAAAAAAAATACGCTTAACGTGGCTTAACGTACGTAAAATAATTCCCCAAATTTCTGTCAAGCCTTACTTGGAACAAACACTAACTACTATCAAAAGAACGAGCCCTTGTTCCACAGATAAAGTGAATAATATCACGTTAAGCGTCCCCCATAAGGAAACAGCTTAACGTGGTTTAACGTATCTTAACAACGACTGAGAGAAAACAAAATGTTAAATTTTACTTATAATAAATACTTGCTTCTGTCAAAAGAATGAGATCTCATTCAGCATATAAAGTGAATAATATCACGTTAAGCGTTTTCTCCCTATAGACCTTTTTCCTGAGTAAACGATGAGCGCCGCCATCATTTACTCCACATATATATATTACGCCATATATATAATGAAAAACTTAAAATAAAATATTTTTTTACTCCTTTTTTGTCTTTTAGAGTAGTAGAAGACATTCAAAAGTTTATCATGAATAAATATTACATAAAGTACATAAAAAATAGCTCTACAAGAAACATTTTATGCATCCCACAGTCTTGTCCATTAACTGATCCTCTTTTTCCGTAATAATTGTATTATTCGTTTATATTTGTTGTTTTTCCCTTCATTTCGATCTCTTTACTAAACATTCTGAATGTAAATGATAAATGCTGGGCATGCCAATAAAGCTTTGATTATGTTACATGACTGAGATTTTTACTGAAATGCAGTTTATAGGTTGCATTTAACATAGATAACCTTTATAAATAGTGTTTTATTGACAAGTGAATCATTCACGTAGTTCCAGTTGTAAGTCGTTTAGGGTCACACACGGCA
>NC_133372.1:15017203-15058241 GCF_049309525.1 Garra rufa
ATGATCATTCATGTTTGTTCATGTTTAACAGAGTAACATGATTTTATGCATTAGTAAATGTTGAAATTAGCCTAACCTCACGATGAATAATTGCCATATAACTACTGTTTATTGTTACTCTATGTTATCTAACAAATGAAAATTGTAAAGTGTTTTTAATACTGCAGTTTTAATCTGTGATAGACACTGGTCTAAATATATGTAATCTTATCTAAATTTATTATAACAGCTGAGGTTTGTTATTTACTGAAAATTTATATTTTTGCTGGTGTCAATGATCTAATGTCGCATCTGGTCAGATTTAGCCCACTGCTTTACTTAAGTATATAATATTTCTTTTTACAGTTGCAGATTGAGGAAGATCATGAAACACCAGCAAACTCTAAAACAGACAACAGTTACAGATGTTTTTCAGCAGCAGCAGAAATATGACAAAAACTTTTGGGTGAAGCTTGTTTACATTTTTATGCCTGTCATTTATTTAGATGTTATTTAATTACTAAAATGTTTACAGTCCTTGAAATACTTTTTTAACCTGTGGAAAAAAACCTTTAACAAAATTTTACCTAAGTATGAAGAATGGCACTGTTTTTGTACATTTTTTATTTGTTTAACTTTATTAATAAAAAATAGTGTGTTGCTCAATTCATTTGTTATTGTGTTTTGCTTTGGTACCGAGAACCGTGGATTTTCAAGGGTATTTGGTACCGAATCACCCGCTTCGAATGTTATCACTGGATTGAATGGGCGTTATCAGTGGTTATCAGCTGATAGATATGGGCTGTTATCATCCGTCCACATGGTTTATCAGCTAGACTAATAGAGCAGACTCCAGATCCAGTGCCAGAGGAATCCAGCTCACCGGGAATCGGAAATCTATTGGATGACGCGGGAACGTAGTTTTTCCGGTTGACATTTTCAGGTAAGATTATTGAAATGAGCATGTAAACTGTAATTAATTAGTCAATAAGCCACAACAATACAGAAAATGTGTTTTAAGGTGGCGTGACACGAGTGTTGACATGAAATAACCGTGTTGCAACGTTATATATTACGTTATAAGCCTGTCGTTACTTTATATGATTTATGTGAGCATTAGCGTTGCTAATTAGCATGTTTTTTACGTGTCTGAAGCTAATGGGGAAATTTTGTTTACTAGTTAAACGCAAAATTATCCTGTAAATGACTTATTTTTGCGTGTTGCATATATTGTGTCACTGAAGCTATCTGTATATCATGTCACTGAAGCTATATCATACTCATATTGAGTGAAACATTCAAACCCAAGACGTATTTTATGGCTCTTTGGTATGTTTGGAATCTTCACTATAATATAAAATAAAGCTAGACTGCATTTGATCCCACATGAGGAAGCAATTACATTTCATGCAAAAGACGAACACTGGAAATCTATTAGAAGTAAATAGACTGTGGTGTCTCTGTGTGTCACATATATTGCTGTCCTCAACATTGAACTTGAAAAATAAAACCCAAAGTCACAGGTCTGCCTACCTGTGAAACATTAATATCTCTTTAACTTTTTTTTTCTCCATTTACCATTTCCAGCAGGTTGCAAGGAGTTCTGTGGTAAGTTTGTTTTATTACTTCCATGCTTTATGTCTATGTTGAACAATCCAGAATTGGTTTTGGGCTGTTTAGAGAGACGGCCCATTCACAAATCTGTCTGTGCAAGTTTCTCTCTGTTTATGTTTAGGTTAAAGATGGCCCAGAGAGGTAAGCCTTACACAGTTGCTAATCTAGAAGCATTAGACAAGTGTGTCTGAGAACGATGGTATGATCTGCAACACTGTCTTTTTTATTACTGACTAGCTTTTTCTGTCTTTGTTTTTATTTAACAAGAGAGAACGCACATTAATGCAAAGCAAATGGAGACCTTGATTTCTTTTTTTAAGGAGGGAATGAAGCATGTCGGCTCACCCTTAATAGCAAGAGCTGCATCAGCTACGTGTTTGGACACCAGTGTCATAGAAGTAAGGTTTACTTTAATGCCACACGAACAATCAACATGTCAAATAAATATCGCATTCTGCTGAGCTGCTTGTATAAATGAAGTGTTTTGTTAACATTCAGTTTAATTGGTCTGATACAGGGCTGCTCAATCCTGTTCCTGGAGATCTAGCATCCTACAAAGTTCAGCTCCAACCCTGATCAAACACACCTGAACCAGCTAATTCATCTCTTAGTCAACACTTGATAATGACAGACAGCTGTGTTGGAGCAGGACTGGAACTAAAGTCTGCAGGTAGGTAGATCTCCAGGAACAGGATTAAGCACCCCTGGTCTAATACTTTTGTTATTTTTTTATTTTTCAGAACTGAATCGGTAATTACAAAAGCTTCCTCTGAGCCCCGGCCATCAAAGACCAAAGTTCATATCAGAGAGCTGTCACCTTGTAATCTTTTTGTTGAGATGTATTGAGAAACAAAGATGAGAGACAATATTTAACGGGTGCTTTCAATTGTTATACTAAATAGTTTGTTGTTGTACATAGCAGCCCTGTTTACATCAGGGCTTTACCAGGGTTTTCAAGGTAGTATTTGGTAAGTACTTCACTCAGGCAAGTTGCGTTCATCAGTGTAAGACTGCTGTGTGTCTTAAAGAATCATCAGCTCATCTACTTTACATGTTGTCCTGTTTTAACAGAGTTGTTAAAGAGAAATGGGTTTCACAACCAAAGTAAATGAGTCTGTTGGACAGATTGTCATTGTATGAATTTACTTTTTTTTAAGAGATGCTGACTCTAAAGTAATCCGTTTTCTGTGCAACTATTTTTCCTTAGGCACAATGAATGATATCAACAGACAACTGGATTGTTTATCTGTAGATTTTTTCATAATTTCAAATGAATTCTTACCAAATAAATATTCCAGGGGCCGTATGTATAAAGCTTCTCAGAAACAAATTTTAGTCTTAAGTGTTTCAAAATTCTAAGAGTGACGTAATTTGACTCTTATTTCTGGACTTAAGATAAAGAGTGATTCATAAAAGTTCTTAAGTGTTAAGACTAGGTCTCAGCTCCTAAATTATTTAAGAGGGTTGGAGAGGTCTCCTAACCTAGTTAGGAGTAACACAATGGCAGCAAAAAGGAGGAAACACACACTTTACAATACACATATGACATACTCCCTGCTGAAAAAACCAGCATATGCTGGTTAGGTATGTTTTGGTGCTGGGATGCTGGTTTTAGCTGGTATATGCTGGTCCTTTGCTGGTTTATGCTGGTCCCTTGCTGGTTTTTGCTGGTTTATGCTGGTCATGTTGCTGGTTAATGCTGGTCCTTTGCTGGTTTATGCTGGTCCTTGACCAGCAACATGACCAGCATAAACCAGCAAAGGACCAGCATTAACCAGCTAAGGACCAGCATAAACCAGCAAGGGACCAGCATAAACCAGCAAAGGACCAGCATATACCAGCTAAAACCAGCATCCCAGCACCAAAACATACCTAACCAGCATATGCTGGTTTTTTCAGCAGGGTGGAGTTATATGATGATATGGAGTTGATAAAATGATACAATCGTGACCATCAAGCATTCTTTAATGTATTTATTTTTGTTATTGACCAAGTAATAAGCATAATAACTTAATCCACTCTACAAATCAATGCTCTAGCTGCAATAATATGTTTGTTTGTTTATTTATTTTCACTGGAAAATTTGAAAGATTGTAAAAATGCAGCAAAGTACTGGTGATGACACAGTAAGCAGGGTCTTAAATATTGTGACACTAACCTCACCAAACACATCAGTGACCAAAAGTGATGTGTGGAGGGTTTTAATGACCTCACATTTCACTTAAACCATCAAAATATGAAAATATGAAAAAACACTGATCAATGTTGCTAACTGCTTTCATTTGAAAGTAGTTAAAACAGTCACACAATGTAGCTGATGAGGATGAGGACATAATGGTGAGTTGCCTGATCTATATAATATAAATATATCAGTGGGAGAGTGTTGTAATCTAAATAAGGTTTAGTCTCAAAGTCTCAAAAGGGGGAAGGACGTCAACAAATCTAGTGACAAAATCACTAAACTGTCAACATTGACATTGAATACAACATAATCAGTTATTAATGTTGTGTTGGTCCTCTCTTGTTTTTGCATGTGTTCATAGTTTCTTAGTAGGACAGCAATGCCAAAAAATATGACACATTTTACTGCATTATTATCAAAAAAATAAAAGTAAAACAATTGACTCCAAGCAAATATGCAATAATCTTACAAAATCAGTAACACTTTTTTCTCTCTCTCTTGGCCACAACTTAAAGGCAGTTTATTGACTTTCCAACTGACCGTCAAACCAAGCTGCAAAACAAGAAACGTTTAAGTTTGTGGGCTTTCTTTGAGTTCTTGGAGCTGTTCACATCATTGCTCCAACTGTAAATGAGGAGACATGGATTTCAAAGCATTAATAATAATTTGTGATAATTTTCCACAATGCAAAGCATTTGTTTAAATACACTGAAATATGAAATAGTGTCTTAATTAAATGTTTGTATTGTAGTTCCATCAAATAATCGGTGTTGTGCTGCTGTGACTCACATGAGCAGCTCACTATTGGCTGATTCAGAGCTCAAGGCCGGCCATTTGGTGTTTCAATCATTGTAGTCCTTAATTTACAACACTTAAGTCAGAACTTAAGAATCAGTCTCAAACTTTACTGAAAGTTGCTTTTAGATTCTTTATAAAAGTCTCCTACTCTTAAAAAAGTCCTACTTCTTACTAAGATTTTTTTGACACTTATACCACTCATACCACCCTCTCAAACTAAATTCCTACTGGTAAAGATGGTCAATTCAGATCAAGGTGGTCAACTGAAGCATTAGTAGTCACAAATTGCTATGTCCAATTATTAGATGGATATTGGACTCTATGTAAACACAGCTAATGTATAGTTAATGTAACCCTGGGGGTCCCTGACCACTCATTTGCCACAGGTGTGACAACACTGTTTTCATATATTGCCGAACACTGTTATGAGCTGTTTCTTTAGTGTGTGTTGGATTTTTAAAAATAGGTTTTGTCTATTTTGTGTATAATCAATGATTTACTATTTTTGTGGTTGTCTTGTTCATCTGAATATTGTAAAGGTGTCCAAGCGTGAGGATTTGGGTGTGGAAACAGCCATTTTGTCATTTGACCGCCAGAAGTCCAGCTCAGAGGTGAATGAACTGAGCAGCAAAGGAGCCACTGATTTCCTTGACTCAACAGACACAGTGAACAACTTTGCACTGCATTTCAAAGGTAATGCTTATGAAAATCCACAGAAATGGACTCGGGCCCATAATAGTGTGAATATAGATAATACAGTTTTATGAAATGAATTGTTGTCTGTTGTTACATCTGTAGCAGCTCCTCAGCCACAACACCCAGAACCAAAGATCAAGTCAGTGCTGGTCGGAAAAGTGCAAGATCTGTTCAACCAAAAATATAGTAAGCGCATGTTCAAATAATTTTAAGACTAATGTAAAGAAACGGCTTATCTTGATAACCTAATATACCTTCATGAATCCATGACATTATTATCAAATAAATAAATAATTTATCTAATGTGCTCATCAACCAATAGATTATGACACCTTACCCAATTTGAGAAGTGTATTGTCGTCCTATATTGAATAATAAGCTAAAATAGCAATATTTAATTATGGAGAGTCTGATAGGCAACTAAGCTAAGGTTACTGCTGAGAAGGTTTCACTCAGGGGCCTAGATTTAGGGGGACGTTCTAAAACGCTTAACGTAAAAAAAAAAAAAAAATACGCTTAACGTGGCTTAACGTACGTAAAATAATTCCCCAAATTTCTGTCAAGCCTTACTTGGAACAAACACTAACTACTATCAAAAGAACGAGCCCTTGTTCCACAGATAAAGTGAATAATATCACGTTAAGCGTCCCCCATAAGGAAACAGCTTAACGTGGTTTAACGTATCTTAACAACGACTGAGAGAAAACAAAATGTTAAATTTTACTTATAATAAATACTTGCTTCTGTCAAAAGAATGAGATCTCATTCAGCATATAAAGTGAATAATATCACGTTAAGCGTTTTCTCCCTATAGACCTTTTTCCTGAGTAAACGATGAGCGCCGCCATCATTTACTCCACATATATATATTACGCCATATATATAATGAAAAACTTAAAATAAAATATTTTTTTACTCCTTTTTTGTCTTTTAGAGTAGTAGAAGACATTCAAAAGTTTATCATGAATAAATATTACATAAAGTACATAAAAAATAGCTCTACAAGAAACATTTTATGCATCCCACAGTCTTGTCCATTAACTGATCCTCTTTTTCCGTAATAATTGTATTATTCGTTTATATTTGTTGTTTTTCCCTTCATTTCGATCTCTTTACTAAACATTCTGAATGTAAATGATAAATGCTGGGCATGCCAATAAAGCTTTGATTATGTTACATGACTGAGATTTTTACTGAAATGCAGTTTATAGGTTGCATTTAACATAGATAACCTTTATAAATAGTGTTTTATTGACAAGTGAATCATTCACGTAGTTCCAGTTGTAAGTCGTTTAGGGTCACACACGGCATAAATACAATCATAAAGTCAAAGTCGTTTACAATATTTGCAAAATATATGGCAATTATACAGAAAGTTATTTAAGTGATTCACAACAAATAAAAAATAAATAGCTCTAAGTCACTTATAATTTATTATTATTATTATTATTATTATTATTATTATTATTATATATTATATTATCTGTAGATTTTATTTTGATGATTTGAGAAGGCAAACTGATCAAACAGACAATGATCAGTCTTCTGCTCGGCGCTGTTTGTTAAAAAACAAAAAAAATATTCTACGAACAAAATATGCTCCAAACGTTTTTCTAAATTGCTAAATAAAATAAAAAAATAATAACTAAATATAATCATTTTGCCATTACATACAAAACTTAACTATTTTAATAGCTGTAAGTTAAAATAGTTAAGTTTTGTATGTAATGGCAATTGTTTTGGGAGAAGGGGGAAATATATATTTTTCACTCAATTTAATTGTATAACTTACCTGTGCTCCATGTTTTCAACTGTATATTTCCATCAGTAGAATATTTGAGTATATGTAATCATATTTATTTTATTTGAATAAATGGTATCATGGATAATTGTACAACAAATGATCAATACATTAAGATATGTGAAAAATATATCTTACATGTTTTAAAAAATATAATAAAAAACGCCGTCAAGATGGTCCTCATCTCGTCATGGAGGGGTCTGTCACAGGGGTGGTTGGATTTATTCACAAACACGTTAAAATATTTATTGAACGCTTCTTTCTTTTCACTTTTGTTTTTACTGCATTATCATAATCAAAGGCTGTATATAACTTAATATAACCAGTAGTTCTGTGTGCAATTAGACATTGAGCACCCCCATATTGCCAAAATGGTATGATGCTCGTTTCACCCGCGAAGATTCGACTGTGAGATCGGTGGTCGAATCAGGCTCCGCATATCGATGCATCGAATCTTCGACTATTCGGGGACAGCCCTAAACATTACCAAAGAAAACAGTCAACAAACCAGTAACACAATCTAGTTTTATTTCCAAATAACAAAGCTTCAAAAAGCAATTACAGGGTCAAAGGGAAGCATGTGGACATTTCTGATAAGTTTTTGTAAAGAAACAATGTAACCAAGTAAAACCCGAGCTAAATGCACTGTCAGAAGCTACACTGGCTCAAAGGTGAGGATCCAAACCGTTTATTGAGAGGACAATCCACAGTCAGACAGTCCAAACAATGTTAACAAAGTCCTAGGAATGACAGAACCGCATGAACAAAGACAACTGTGACATTAACCATTAAGAAGCAATAATGGACTGAGATAACCAGACACAACATGACACCAAAGACTTATGGGAAATGTAAACTGCACTGTGACAGTCTGTGTGTTAAGGACAGTGTCCTCTAGTAAACTTGGTAACTGTGACAGGCCCTTTTAATAGGAAATGTAACAGTATTTCATGCAATCTGACAATGTCTGTGTTCAATACATTCCCCTTTGGTTCGGAAGACTTCATAAATGTTTTTTAGAACAGGCAAATTGTTACATAACATTTATTAGTCACTTATTGGGGAATTCTTATGACAAAAAGCATGCCTATGTTTAGTAGTGGTTAGAGCATGGCGCTAGCAACACCAGAGTCATGGGTTCAATGACAAGATTGCACCAGGATACTCAGAATCGGAGTATAATGCAATGTAAGTCACTCTGGATAAAATTGTCTGCTAAAAGCATAAATGTAAAAATGTCATAATTGTCCTATGTACGTTTCTAAAGGCTGCCATGGAAACAATGTCAGAAGAAGAAAAGATCAAATTAAGGGGCTGTTTACACCTGTTAATAAGATGTGGTTTGGTCGACTGCATACGTGTAATATTTCCTTACCTCCTCATTCTTTCCATTTAAAAAAAATCCTTATTTGCCCCTTATTTGTCTGTGCATACTGTGCAATAATACTAGTCCTAGTTAAATAAACCACAGATTCCTGCTTTGTTTCCTCTTGTACTGACTGCTGCTTTGTGAACCTCAAGTCGCTTTGGATAAAAGCATCAGCTTAATGACTAAATATAAATGTTAGGGCCGGGACTTTAACACATTAATTTAGTTTAATTAATTACACAAAAATAACGTGTTAAATTTGTTAAACGCATTTTAATCGCACTTAATTTTGCACCGCGGAACGTTTTTCACTGGATGAGTTTCAGCGGACCGATTATACTGGAGCACCAACTAGTGTTCAGACAAAAACAAACCACAGTGAACATGGACAAAGAAGCTGAGGAGACCGCTTTGGTTGGCCCTCTGGATGGGAAGTTTTGTTTTAAAAAAAAAACGAATGGATGGAAGCGTCGATAAGAGCATGGTTGTATTGGCATATCACCGCAGCACATCTAGTCTCAAGTATCACCTCAATGCTTTTACAGAAGCTCTATCTAACTATAGGGTACCTGAATTTCTGAAATGTATGCTACTATATTTCTAAATATCCTATTGCTACACTTAATGGCAATATTGCACTGGTCTGTTGGACTTGGTTGAACAAAAATAAACAATATTTTGTTGCTTAAGCTTATGTATTCAGTCATTATTCAATGATATACTACAAATCCATATGAAAAAAACTTACTTCTCACTGTTCTCAGGTCAAATATTTATATGCGATTAAAATGCGATTTCGATTAATTAATTACAAAGCCTCTAATTAATTTGATTAATTTTTTTAATCGAGTCCCGGCCCTAGTAAATGTACATGTACTGTATTTGAAAAAGCCTATGTATTTAGCCGGATATAAACCCTCCCCTTGAAAACAATCAGGACAGAAGCAGTCTAAAGTGGACAAAAGAGACGGATTAAAACAACAGATGGTATTAAGCCCAGAAGATAGCAGGAATGTAAAAAGCTACAGTTCCAGAATGGTAATTCCAGTTTGCAGGATATCAATAGCTGGACTACCAACAGGCGCTTCAAGAATGTCTACTTCCTGTAGTTGTAGCATCTGTGCCTGGGTGCGACTGAATGGGTTCCAACCTCCCGCCAACTGAGATCAGGAAGTGCAGCAGCTGCCCCATCTTGAGCAGGACTGGGTCCATGACTGTGTCCAAAAATCTCTACCATGCAGGGCCGGTCCGTCCTACAGGCGAAGCAGTTTTCTGCCTGGGGCGCCAGGTGTGCGTAGGGCGCCGCCAGTGGCCCTTACAAAAAAAAACAAAACAAAAAAAAACATGTGGGCGCTCAGGTGCCCCCCTCCTTTTCTACACAATGAACAAATAAGCAAGAATAAATACACTTTTTATTTACAATATTTCATCTGGCCTGGCTGATGCACTTGAACAGAGACACGATGCTGCTGCTTACTTTAGTGGGGGGATATGTCTCTGCACAACTGGCAGCCCCAGGCCCGCAGCCCAATCAAGACGTGCTCCGTCGATGTAATGTAAACACAAATACATGGTTGTGTATGGGCGCACATCACACCAGGCAGACAGGTGTAAAAATGAAAAGGCACAAGCCCTCAGGTGCGCAGGGCAGAAAATGGAGGAAAGAGGAGGAGGAAAGGAAAGCCCAATTAAGAGGTAAGCTATGTCAACAAAGCGCTGTTTTGCGTTTCTGTGTTATTTTAAGCTGATTGGCGCTAACGCTAGCGTTAGCTAAGTAATAAAAATAAAGGCAAAGCTAGCTAGATAATGCAATGTTATGATGAGCTATTGCTAGATTCATACAGATTGAGATGAATGCTCAACCCTCACGTTTGGGCTTAGTAGTTTTATTACCAATCTATCCAAATATGTGGGTGGCCCTCAGAATTGCTGTCACTATTCCAGTGACAGTTGCTGCTGCAGAGAGGAGCTTCTCCAGATTGAAGCTGATTAACATTTACATTTACATTTACATTTATTCATTTAGCAGACGCTTTTATCCAAAGCGACTTACAATTGGGAATACAACAAATAATTCATCCTAAGGAGGCAGATCGACATAGGAAGTGCTCAAAAGTACCATATGTCAGGCGTTGTCAGATGAGTACGGGCTAGAAAGGGAAGATCAGGAAAGAGAGGAGAATTTTTTTTTTTTTTTTTTTTTTTTTTTTTCAGATAGTCAGATAGTGTCGAAAAAGATGGGTTTTCAGCAGTCGCTTGAAGACAGTAATGGAGTCAGCGTTTCGGATGGGGGTGGGAAGATCATTCCACCAGGCAGGGACATTGAAGGAGAATGTTTTGGAAAGTGATTTCATGCCTCTCTGTGGTGGTACAATAAGGCGTCTTTCGCTAGAGGATCTCAGACTTCTGGAGGGAGTGTAGATGCGTAGTAGTGAATGGAGGTAGGCCGGTGATGAGCCGGTGGCTGTCCTATAGGCCAGCATCAGTGTCTTGAATTTGATGCGTGCTGTAACCGGTAGCCAGTGCAGGGATATGAAGAGAGGTGTGACATGGGCCTTCTTGGGCTCATTGAAGACGAGCCGTGCTGCTGCATTCTGAATCATTTGTAGAGGCCTGATTGTACATGCTGGAAGACCAGCTAAAAGAGCATTGCAATAGTCCAGCCTGGAAATGACCAGGGCCTGGACAAGGAGTTGTGCAGCATGCTCTGTTAGGAAGGGCCTGATCTTTCTGATGTTGTGCAACGCAAACCTGCAGGATTAAAACCTACCTGAGGTCTTCAATGGGCCAAGAGCGTCTGAATGGACTTGCATTAATGAGCATCAATCAGGAGGTTTCAAGGAAGATACCTTTTGATGACACAATAGATGCATTTGCAGTAAGGAAATCCAGACGTGTCTATTTTTAAGGACATGCATGATGCACCATAGACTTTTGAAGGAAGATTATGTTGGGGTTATACATGCTAATCTTCTGTTTTCTCTTTTGCACATTTTAATTTTATAAGGCCCATAGTTTATAGCATGTTCAAGCAAATGTTTATTTTATTATTTTATCATTATACATTTTATTTTATCATCCTTGTTTAAAGGAGTAAAACTGACTCGGACTGGCTGACTTTGTTGTTAATTTTGTTAAAATATGCGAGCCATAAAAAACAAAAAAACAAAAAAAACATCTTTTTGTTCTGTAATTTGTGGAGGGGGGGGCACCCAAATGCCAATCCTGCTGGGGCACCAAAATGTGTAGGACCAGCCCTGCTACCATGGCAGTGAGTGGCTGTGTTTGCCTATCAAGAGAACCCATGACAAAAAGTTGATATGGTGTGTGGTGTCCAGCAGTTGGCAATCCATGGTTGTTCCATTCTTGCCTGAAAACCTCCAGGTCTCTGTTTATCCGGGGAAGGTAAACATGATGTAATGCCCACATGTGAAGCTCGTTGCTACAATCAATTACTCCATCATCCTCAAGAAAGGAGAAAAGCTGCCAAAGATCGCCCCAAAGTCTCTGGATGCTCTGGTTGTGCACACTTCTACCCCGGATGGCACTTGCGCGTTGTGATCCACGGTACACATTCATAAACACACAAACGCTGTTGTTCTCTCCTCCATGGTCACACCTTACTCTCGGTGGAACCCCATACCTAGTTGTGTCTTGAATGAACTGGTCCAACACTGTGACACTTCTGTTGTTGTCTGAAGCTTTTACAAATACAACCAGTCTGCTAAAGCCACAGATTCCTCCATCAATGACTATTCTCCACCTAAAGATGAAACAACTAAAATGTGCATTAAAAAATGCCACTGGATTAATACAAATAAAAAAAAAATAATGTTTGGAAATGTAGACCTGCGTTTTCTACTGAAACACTACTGCAAATTATGTAAATAACAAAAAAAAAAAAAAACATTTATTTGGGCGAAAATACTGATGCGCCTTTTGCACAGTACTGTAGGTCAAAATATGGAAAATATTGTAACTTCAATGTCGTGGTGACTTTACTATGTTTTGTGTAAACAGACCATGGAAATTCCAAATGCAATTAATTGATCAACCACACCTACCTGATCAGCTTGTGGTTTCCATCTATGTGCCACAGTGAGTTGGGACCTGCAACCAGAGGATGTGAGCGGAGCGGAGTGAGTTTGAATGAGGAGGAGCGGAGTTTTGAAAAGACGGAGCGTGATGGTTTACACTCTCTCCAAGTGCGCTCCACCACCGCTCCATCAGAAGTACAATTCATGCCAACGGTCCAGGGCCGTGCAGAGACCTTTAAAGGGGCAGGTGCTCAAAGTATAAAAAGCGCATCTGAAACAAGGCATTACAGAGCCCCTAGGGTCCATCACCTCATTGTAGGCATCCAGTTAGTTATGTAACAACTAACAATGTCATTAATAAGACAAATTATGCAATATTTGAAGTTTAAATTGCGTTTCAGGACTCAAACAACAGAATCAGTCTTTTTTTTTCACTTTATTTTGCATTGTAAGATTGTAGACAAAAGGCTTTACTGCAGAGTATAGAAATGAAACAAACAAATTAAGGAAGGTATTTTATTTCACTATTTAAAATATTTTAAATATCAATTTAAGGCAAATTCTGACTCTTTTTAAGAGCCGCAGAAGTGAAATGAACAGTATGAGTAGGATCTGACAATGTACGGTAGAATATTAAGGCATAAAATGGCATGATTTATAATTCATACAGCTTCACATAAAACAAAACAAAATATCTTATACAATGCAATTGCAGCCTTTATACCATTAAAAGGGATAAATCGAGTATATCATTTATTATATTTATTTAAAACATAAATATTACTGTCTTATTTGTTTAGATTTTTAGAAGGCACATTAACTTCTTTCACATTCTGTGTTTGCTGCATAACAATGTAGGTCGATAATTGTAATAATTTGACCGTAAAGAGCTGAAAAATGTGGAAAAGAAAAAGTCATTCTCTGTCACAAGGGGGCGCTTTAAGAGCGCTGAAATATTAAGGTTTCCCTAGGAACGTTTGGATACAAATCAGCATTAATGCTGTTTATCAGGCAATTAATGAAAATGACAACGACATGTTTCTGAGGACAGTCGGTTCTCTTCAGATACTTTCAAATAAAGACATCACTGCAGTGTTTTGACTTTGAAACCTACAGCATGCATGTAGGAGCCAAATATGAGTACCTATAATGACATGTTGTTTTGATCATGGCCACAAAGTGGCGCTGTTAATTTAATTGTGAATAGAGTATATAGGTAGTCTTCCTACTGCGTTAGGTAGGTGTTTGACCCGGAAGGGCAAAAAGGTTTTTGACCGCTATAGCGCGAAGCTGATGTAATGGTGAAACTTCCTAAATGTAAGCTTTGGAAATGGAATTGGATATTGTGCACTAAGGTGCTTTGTGGAGCCAATAAACTATTAATGATGATGATACAACGGAATAGTCTTCTCGTTCATTGACGGAGAGATTCAAAGAGGAAGTAACAACGTAACATCAATCAAGTAAGAATGCGCGTCAACCTACTAGTCCGGGATATCATAATAATTCCTGAAGTTATTGCTCCCATAACAATGGCATAATCCTTTGGACTAACCGCTATCTCATATTCTGAAATAAATTCTCTATAAGTCATTAATAAACCTCTGTTGTTAAATAACTGACTCACCAAAATCAAACCATTATTAAACCACTGACTAAGAAATAAAGATGTATTTTTATATAAAATATTTTGATTATTCCAAAAAAATCTATGGGGGGTAAAATTGTGTTTATACATTAAAGCCCAGGCCAAAAGTACCTGTTGGTGGAAATTTGAAAGCTTAACTGGAATTTTGGATATGTTATAATTGCACATCAACAAAAATGTAATACTTCCAACAAATGAAAATGCTTGCCGTGGAAAGATATACCAGCTTGAATTTTGATTTTTCCAATGCTGATTAACCCAATTTACTTTAAAGGCATAATTTAAAGAATTGAAATCTATAAAATTTAGGCCACCATTGTTATAAGGATTTAATATAACAGACTTTTTCATATAATGGCATTTGTTTTTCCAGACAAAGTCTGTTAAAGTTCTATCAATCAATTTACATGTAGTCTTATCTACATACAGAGATTGGGCTGCATTTGTTAGACGTGATAGCCCCTCAGTCTCCGTTTAACTGTACTGACTGACACATCCAGGATTTTAGCAATCTCCGAAGCTACAAATCCACACCAGAGCAAGAATTCAAGTTGTTCTTGAGTGATTAAGGAGCTGGATCGCCCAAAACCACCTGCCTGGACCAGTGGGGCTTGATACCCAGTGTTACCTTATGTTACCAAAAGACATGTAACGTCTAGGTTACGTAGGTAACCCTCGTTCCCTGAAGGAGGGAACGGAGATGTTACATGGGAATTCGCTTAGAATCCAATCATATCTGAGCCTTATACAAAAGGCCAATGAAAATTGGCGAGTGGCATTTGCATGACGCGCCACGCCCCGTACATACGGGTATAAATAGCGACGTCATGCGCCAGTCAGACAGGTTCTTCGCTGAGGAGCCGGGTTGAGCCGGCGTCAGCGCGACGCAGGGGATGTAACGTCTCCGTTCCCTCCTTCAGGGAACGAGGGTTACCTACGTAACCTAGACGTTCCCCTTCAGTCGAATCACTTCGACGTTACATGGGAACTGACCCTATGGAACAGGCCACGTCCCTGCGCCGCGTTACGCAACGACCACGTGCCGGCAGGCGGACGTGTCAACAGGCGGACGTTAACGTAACCTTCCCAACGCCTTGGGGCCCGAGAAGGGGGGGTCCCCAGGGATGCCAGAAACTGAAGCAGGGGTTGGGGGGGCGGAGACATGAATTCTGTCCATGTGAAAATAAGAAATTCAATATATCCATAAGGGGTTTTAGGGATATACGAGGAAAACAGAGGCCTTCTGGTTGACCCCTGGAAAAATATAGAGAAAAATAGCCACAACCTGCGGGGCGAAGGAGACCCGGCAGGAGCACAGTCAAGAACTACTCCGCGTCTAGCCCGGACTGTGGGGCATGGAGGACCCAGGTTCGCCGGAGGGAACAAACTGGGAGATAGCGCACGGATCCACGTGGGAATGGCGCAGCAAGCCGACACTAGCCGTCCTCCCGGTCCCCTGTCAGAACTCGGGAGGAGACGGCCTCTAAGCGAAGGTTGTAAAACCTGGCAAAGGTATTCGGTGTCGCCCAGCCGGCAGCTCTGCAGATGTCCGATAATGAGGCGCCATGTGCCAATGCGTAGGAAGATGCAACACTCCGTGTGGAGTGGGCATGCAAGCCTAAGGGGCAAGGCTCTCCCTGATATAAGTAAGACAGGGAGATGGCTTCTACCACCCAATGTGCCAACCTCTGTTTGGAGACAGCATTCCCTTTCTGCTGACCTCCGAAGCAGACAAAGAGCTGCTCAGTGCGTCTGAAGTGCCGAGTGCGGTCTACGTAAGTGCGCAGAGCACGGACTGGGCACAGAGACACAATAGCTGGGTCTGCCTCCTCCAAGGGCAGAGCTTGCAGGCTCACCACCTGATCGCGGAAAGGCGTGGTGGGAACCTTGGGCACATAGCCGGGCCGGGGTCTCAGGATGACGTGAGAATCGCCGGGCCCGAACTCCAGGCACGCTTCGACAGAGAAAGCTTGCAGATCCCCCACCCTCTTGATGGAGGCCAACGCAGTCAGGAGCGCTGTCTTTAGTGACAGAAACTTAAGCTCAACTGAGGCGAGGGGCTCGAAGGGAGGTCCCCGCAGGCCCTGGAGGGCGACGGAGAGGTCCCAAGAGGGTACGAGGCGCGGTCTGGGAGGATTGATCCTCCTAGCGCCTCTGAGGAATCTCACGACCAGAGGGTGCTTACCTAGGGATGATCCATCCACTGCATCGTGATGTGCGGCAATAGCGGCAACATACACTTTGAGAGTCGAAGGGGACAGCCTGCGCTCCAACTTCTCTTGCAGGAAGGAAAGCACTACTGCAATCGTGCATCTCTGTGGGTCCTGTTCTCGTGAGGAACACCAGTCGACGAATAGACCCCACCTCAGTGCGTACGCCTGCCTTGTAGAGGGGGCTCGGGACTGAGTGATGGTTTCTACCACGGCCTGTGGAAGGCCGGCGAGGTCTGAAGCGTCCCGTCCAGGAGCCAGACGTGCAAGTTCCATAGATCGGGACGTGGGTGCCAGATAGTGCCCATCCCCTGAGAAAGAAGGTCCTTCCTCAAGGGGATTTTCCAGGGAGGGGCTGCCGCGAGGGAAATGAGTTCTGGGAACCAGGTCCTGGCAGGCCAGTATGGGGCGACCAGGAGAACCTGCTCCTCATCCTCCCTGATCTTGCACAGGGTCTGTGCAAGGAGGCTCACTGGGGGAAAGGCGTACTTGGGCCCCGGAGGCCAGCTGTGGGCCAGAGCGTCCCTGCCGAGGGATACCTCGTTGAGGGAGAAGAACTGCTGGCAGTGGGAGGATTCGGGGGAGGCAAACAGATCTATCTGGGCCTCCCCAAAATGCCTCCAAATCAGCTGGACTGTCTCGGGGTGGAGTCGCCATTCTCCAGGGAGGGTGGACTGCCGTGAGAGCTGATCGGCTGCACGGTTGAGTTCCCCCGGAATGTGAATGGCTCGTAGCGATTTCAGCCACGTTTGACTCCAGAGGAGCAGACGGCGGGCGAGTTGTGACATGCGACGGGAGCGGAGGCCGCCCTGGTGGTTGATATAAGCCACAGTCGCAGTGCTGTCGGTACGCACAAGTACGTGCTTCTGACGCAACGTCGGTCGGAAGCGACGAAGGGCCAGAAGCACAGCCAGCAACTCGAGGCAATTGATGTGCCACTGCAGTCGAGGTCCTGTCCAGGAGCCCGAAGCTGCTTACCCGTTGCACACAGCACCCCAACCCGTGGTGGAGGCATCCGTGTAAACCACGATGTGCCTGGACACCTGCCCCAGGGGTACTCCGGCCTGGAGAAAGGCAGGGTCTGACCACGGGCTGAATAGGCGGCGACACTGCGGGGAAACGCCAATCCGGAGTGTGCCACGGTGCCATGCCCGTCTCGGGACTCGGTCGTGTAGCCAGTGCTGAAGCGGTCTCATATGAAGCAAGCCCAGCGGCGTGACCGCGGCCGCAGCTGCCATATGCCCCAGGAGCCTCTGAAAAGTTTTTAGAGGAACCGCTGTCTTGTGCCTGAATAAATCTAGACATCTCAGCACCGACTGAGCGCGCTCGTTGGTGAGACGGGCTGTCATGGAGACCGAGTCCAGCTCCACACCGAGAAAAGAGATCCTCTGCACTGGGGAGAGTTTGCTCTTTTCTCGGTTGACCTGAAGGCCCAGGCGGCTGAGGTGCTGAAGCACCAGGTCCCTCTGGTCGCATAGCACCTCTCGAGAGTGGGCTATCAGAAGCCAGTCGTCGAGATAGTTGAGGATGCGGAAACCTGACAGCCAAAGAGGGGCAAGGGCCGCTTCCGCAACCTTGGTGAAAACGCGAGGAGAGAGGGACAGGCCGAATGGGAGAACTTTGTACTGGTATGCTCGACCCTCGAACGCAAACCGAAGAAAGGGCCTGTGGCGAGGAAGAATCGAGACATGGAAGTACGCGTCCTTCAGGTCGATGGCTGCAAACCAATCCTGGGGACGAATGCATGAGAGCATGCACTTCGTCGTAAGCATCTTGAACGGCAGCCTGAGAAGGGACCGATTCAGGACTCTGAGGTCCAGGATGGGTCTTAACCCACCACTCTTTTTGGGCACGATGAAGTAGGGACTGTAAAACCCTGACCTCATCTCGGCTGGAGGGACAAGCTCGATCGCATCCTTCGCCAGTAGGACTGCGACCTCTGCACGCAGGACGGCGGCGTGGGTGTCTGAGTGGACACGAGTGTGAAGGACGCCTCTGTACCTGGGCGGAGCTTTGGCGAACTGAATCGCATAGCCGAGACGTACCGTCCGTATCAACCACCGCGAGGGGCTGGGAAGCTGAAGCCAGGCCCCCAAGCGCCTCGACAGGGGTGTCAAGGGAATGTTGACCGACGTGACCGTGGTGGGGCAGCCTAGGGGGGGAACAGGGAGGGGAGACAAGCTGCTCTGAGCAGGGCCTACCTTCTTCCCAGGTTCCCGCGCTGGCGACAGACAGCTCCGTATCCGGCTCCGAGAGGGCATCCTGGTGCCGCCTGGAACGGGAACACGGGGCCGAGGCCCCGGAGGTGAAGGAAATTGCTCTTTTATTGAAGTTGGTGGCGGCGCGGAGTTCTTCCATAACCCCCTGGTCGGGACCACCCTCGTGCAGCTGTTTCAGGGCCTGGGCCTGATATACTTGGAGGATCGCCATAGCATGCAGGGCGGTGGACGGGCGCTCGCACGCCCTGGACGGGAGATGCGGACGATCCCTCCAGGTGGCAGCGCCGCGTGGGCACAAGTGCACCGCCACAGCGCGCTCGACCCGCTCAACTTCAATAAAAGAGCAATTTCCTTCACCTCCGGGGCCTCGGCCCCGTGTTCCCGTTCCAGGCGGCACCAGGATGCCCTCTCGGAGCCGGATACGGAGCAGCGTTAAAGTGCACAACAACCCCCGGCCCTCCAGCGGGAGCGGGGACGTAGATGTTCTCGTCCCCTGAAGAACAAACTTCTCCACCTCCGGGTTGCCCGCGTCAGGGACGTTTCGCGGCTCTTTTGCGGGTGTTCTTTGCAGGCCCCTGAGAGGCGGGCGGCGCCGCGCCCCCGCGGGCGGCTCGACGTCGGGCCGTCTCCTTCTTGGGTTTAGCAGGCGACGGAGCAGGTTTGGTGGGGGCCACGGGGGGGCGCCCTCGGCGACGAGCGGGGGGAGGCTGGGCCACCGGCGGCGGGATGGGTTTGGACTCGCGGCGGGGCAGGATGTGTTGGATGGCCTCCCTCTGCTTCTGGACTGCCGAGAACTGCTGGGCAAAGTCCTCGACAGTGTCGCCGAATAGGCCACTCTGGGAGATAGGAGCGTCAAGAAAGCGAGCCTTGTCGACGTCTGCCATCTGGGCCAGAGTGAGCCATAGGTGTCGCTCCTGGACCACGGCTGTGGACATCACCTGACCAAGGGAACGCGCCGTGACCTTCGTCGCCCGTAGGGCGAAGTCGGTGGCGGCGCGGAGTTCTTCCATAACCCCCTGGTCGGGACCACCCTCGTGCAGCTGTTTCAGGGCCTGGGCCTGATATACTTGGAGGATCGCCATAGCATGCAGGGCGGTGGACGGGCGCTCGCACGCCCTGGACGGGAGATGCGGACGATCCCTCCAGGTGGCAGCGCCGCGTGGGCACAAGTGCACCGCCACAGCGCGCTCGACCCGGGGAATCGCCGCATACCCCCTGGCCGCCCCGCCATCGAGGGTGGTGAGGGGAGAGGAGCTGGGGCGGGGCCGTGATGAGAAGGGGGCCCGCCAGGATCTCGTCAGCTCCTCGTGCACCTCCGGGACGAATGGGACCGAGGGGGGGCGAGGTGGAGCCGCGGGGGCCCTCCCCAGAAACCAATCATCCAGCCTAGAAGGATCGGCCGGGGGCGCCTGGGGCACCTCCAAACCGATCCCCCTGGCGGCCCTGAGGAGCATAGTCGACAGCTTGACATCCACCTCAGACGGAGCGGCCACCTCTGGAGGGGGCCGCGCCGCCGAAGCGTCCGCCTCGCCGACCGACTCTCCCTCTGATGCTGCGGTCGACATCTCATCCTCCGCAGGAGCACCGAAGGAGACGCTCAGCCCGCTGGGCGGGGAAGCGTACTGCTCCGGGAACTCGACGGGACCACGCTGTGTGACAGAAGACCGCAGGGCTTTCTGGGCCGGCGGTGCGTTCTGCACGGTGACTGTTAAGTCCCCCCCGCGTCTCGCCGCGGTGGCCGAAAAGCATTGACGGCTTAACGACGGACCGCGAGAGGAAGACGGGGGGAGCCGCCTCGCGAACGAGCGGCGGGACTTCAGCGTGTTCATGGTCATGCATTCGCAATGAATGCATTCACCATCCATGAACGCTGCCTCAGCGTGCTCACTCCCCAAACACGTGAGGCAGTGATCATGTCCGTCCGCAGGAGGGAGGAAACTACCGCATCCTGAAGCGCACGGCCGAAAAGCCATTCTGAAAAAAACGTCTTTTTCAGCCGTGAGAAATTGCTCTTTTAGCTCCCGGTCTGCCCAGGGAAAAAGCCGCGGGGCGGCTGTGCACTCAACGGGACTTTCTCGCTGGAATGCAGTGCGGCTGTAATGGCCGTGAAAACGGCAGCCCGCAGGAGATCGCTGACGGCTGCCAAACAGGAAGCTCTTTTAGTCTCGGCAGCACGTCAGGAGAGAGAGCAGGAACTCTTTTTAGGAAGAACTCTTTTGTTGTTTGCTGTAGAAGTCTCGCAGGGAGAAATAGCAGGCTCAACATCAGACGGATCTGAAGCGAAGAAGCTGTCTGACTGGCGCATGACGTCGCTATTTATACCCGTATGTACGGGGCGTGGCGCGTCATGCAAATGCCACTCGCCAATTTTCATTGGCCTTTTGTATAAGGCTCAGATATGATTGGATTCTAAGCGAATTCCCATGTAACGTCGAAGTGATTCGACTGAAGGGGAACAACAAGATATGAGATATCCACTTTCCAAAGATCTTATATTATGTAATTATACTTAAAACATTAATACAGCAACACAGTATATTGTGACATTTCTTGCTCATTAATACAGAGTTCTGAAGCACTTTTGAAAAAGAAACAGCACATAAAAGACCACTTTAACGTTTAAAAGGTTAAAAAATGTTTTCTTTGGATTGTAAGAAATATATATGTTTAATTATGCTCATTTCCCAAAATGGCTAAATTATTATAGAGAAGAAGAAAGTCAACAGATAATCACATCCTGAGCAAAAGGTGACCAATTGTAGAATGGAGCGGGTGTGAGAGACTGAGAACCATCTCATTTCAAATGTTTGAGCTAAGGATTTTCTGGGTTCATTTCCGACTCCGTTGAACCCAAGGTACAACATGTACTTTGTCACTGCTAGAACATCCTTAGCTCAAACATTTTATAGCATTACAGTTTACTATCCTAATGTAAATGAAGTCGCTCCTGTCGGAACAGCTGTGGTCTGTATGTTAATTAAGTTCTGACACCCCTTTGTCTGAGATGGTTCTCAGTCTCTCACACCCGCTTTCAAAGCACATTTATGAAAATTACTGAAGTCCTAATCGAAACATGACCTAATCCTGGATTATAAGCCCTGTCTGTGAAACCGGGCCTTGAAGTATTTATTTAGTAACGTTAATTAGCAGTAAAAAAGCTCATATACAGAACATGGTTATTCTACGTTAGCGAATTGGGACCACAACTGTCCCGTTTTATTGGTTTATAAAATAAGTTGTTTTGCAACTAGGAAAAAAAAAACATTACATAATACATGCATCTTTTCCACTTTTTTACCACAAGATGACCTTCGTGTGCACTGTTCTGAAAGATCTTGAGTATCTTAATTTTACGCTAAATTTAAGATTAAGACATAAATACTGAACATAGCTTCATTTCACCATCACAACCTATTACCAAATGTTGTATGATACTATAGTTACCTTACAAGCACCGGTCGCAAGAAAATTTCTGGAACTTTCTGCATATGTCACTTTACAGTGATCCAGAAAAGTACCAAGAGATTGAGCCATTGCACTCCTTGATTTTAACACACGCTCCTTCAACTAAAACCATCAAACATATACACTCCCAATATTCAGAAAAGTCCGCCACCTACTAAAGGTGCATAGCGCCCCCTAGCAGACTGGAAGTAGCAGATTGCAAGAAACAGAAAAGGCTTCCAACAATCCTGTATTATCCAAATATATTAAATGTGTATAAACCTTCCAGAAATTAGATTTAAATCCACATTGTCCCTAAGCTATGGAAAACCGCTTATATAAAACCATTGCCTAAACTTTCATGTAGCCTGTAAAGATTATAGACCTACTTCAGTAAGAATAGGTGTAACAATAGACAATAAGGTAATATGGAAAGATCATATTGATCATTTGTTTAATAAGACAAAGCAGAGAATATATTTTCTTTGTTGCTTTAGGTCCTTTGGAGCATCAAAACAGATTCTTGTACTATTTTTATGTCTGTAATAATGAATGTTTTACAGCATTGCAATTCTGTTTGGTAAATGACTTTGTCTGTTGGGTTAAAGACAAAGTTGAGGAACCTAATTAAAATATGCTCAAAGATAGTAGGACAGCCTCTCGAAAAGTTGTATGAACTTACTACTACAAGAGCCTCTTAAGGTTCCTATCATCTAAGTGTAGGTACGTGGATCCAAGATTTAATCAAGTGAAATTAAAACTTTGTACACCAGGCTGTCATACAGCGGAATAAGATCCATGTTAGAAAACTTATTTTGTGTTTTGAATTTTGTAAATTGTGTTTTGTTTATTTATAAAGAATGTGTATTTTACTGTTATGCAAGAAAAATGTCAGATTCGTCTGACAATAAAGTTATCAATATATAAAAAAAAATCACCATCAATTAACGTGTAAATAACGTACTTCTTAAAACTACAATGCATTCAGTGTTATTTCTTGATTGAGATGCTTAATGTTGACATTTGAAAGTTGCATTTTACTTTGGAAAAAAAGAAACATAGGTCTAATTTTCATTAAATACTTTATAGGAAAATAACAAAATACGTCATAAACCTTACTTCTGGAAAAAACATGAATTCAGGAAAACATTACATTAATTGGGTCATTGTTTTACTCTTCAAGTAAACTCTGCTTTATATTCTTTGGAAACTTGAACAAAAAATAAACATTACCCTTATAAAAAAACTTTTCCGCCAGTCCAAAAGTGGGAGCTTGTATGATGCCCTCACACATATACTTACTGAACTGTTCGTATGTGTGATGGATAGGAAGTTTAAGGTTCACAACACAAGTGTTGGCCTCTGGATATTTCGGCCCTGTCTCATGAATAAAACTCAGCGTAGGCTGCGGAGAAAAACCAAGTGCTGGTGCCCTGTCAGCTCCAGATGCAAACACTAATAGTTGATCCATTGTGATCTCAAACACTCCATCTACAAAACAAAGGTATTATAATTAACACTTGATGTGATATGCAGGACAGAGCAAAACTGACTAAAGATAGGATACAAATTCTTTTTAAATTTTTCAAATTGCTTAGAATCAATTTTTTAGGTTACCATTTCATTTTTCAAACTCGATACACAATAGCACCAAATAACAAATTTCAAACTGTCACACACATCTAGCAAAAGCAAAAAGCAAACACTTCTAAAATTGGTCCTGCTGCGTACTAAATCTATACACAAACATACAATAATTAGCCATTTAACAGCACACATAGAAGCTAACAATGCAAAGCACTGCTCTCGTGTCTTTAGCTTGTTCAGTTTGCTGTGGACTGCACAAGAGTTTGTCATTACACTCACATATACATGTATGTACACAAATTTACAATGTATATACACAGTACTGTATATAATATATACAGTTATGTTCATAAAAATAGCAGTGCTTTAATAAAAGTGGATAAGAGAAATTATTGATACAGCTGTTATTTCGTTACATTTAGTTCCAAATTAAAGTATTTTCAAGACGGTGTTTGTTTACAGAGAGCAAAGAAAAAAAAATAGCAGTGTTAGCATTATTCTCCCAAACTTCTTACTACAAAGAAAATATTGTGCATTTTGTCTTCATCTTCCCTGTCCTACTTTCTAGACTAGTCTGAAAATGTATATGGGTAAATGTTTTCACTGAGTGAGCCTCAAGTATGACTTTTAATCCAAGGTTTTTTACCCTCAATATTGACAAGGAAGTCTCTCCAGAACCCTTGCACTTTTTTTCCAGTCTCCATTGATTAGTTCCAGGAAGGGAAAGTTCTGCTTGAAACAAGGACATCAGATCGGTAGCTTTCAGAGGCCTTTCTGAAAAACAGAAAGCTACCTTGAAGATGCTGGGATGGATTTTCATCATTTCCAGAAGGCCAAGTGTATTCAGCCCTTCAGCAAATCTCAAAAAAAAAAAAAACACTTTATAAAATTTTCTTAGAAAATAATATTAGCCCAGCACACCCAAGTGATGAGAAAGCTGTAACAGGTGAGGTTAATCAGGAGGAGCGCTAGACAGTAGCAATACTACACAGTGAAGCAATACCTTGACACCAGTACCAGTAAACCCCAGCCCCAAATTTTCTTCCAAAAGGATCAAGTGCCTCAATCTACATAATGTGTGGTACGTGGAAGGTTCGTGTTTAAGCAAGAATAAGCTTTAAAAAAAAAGTCAAGTGTTTTCCTTACAAAGGGGGAACAATCAGCTCCAACCACTTTGGTACAATCACAAAACGGAGGCTTTGAAAACAGACATCATAAAATACAATTTACAGTTTCTACTGACCATCACAGATGTATATACGTATGTAAAAGCGTGGTATAATGACATAAGATATACACAACTCACTGTTCTAAGGCTTCTTTAGTCCTTCCTTCCACATAGAAAGTTATATCTGACTGAAGTAACTGGTCCCGCTCCTCCAAGGTGGTGATATGTCCCAGTGACCCCAATAAGGACAGGCTTTCTGCAGCGTCCACAATGGCATCTCTAGCATCCGTAACATCCCCTGCCTCACTCATCTATATGTTCAGCACATGTTTTACTAAAAGCAGGTCTTTGTGATGCTTTCACCAGTGACTTGAATAATAAAATATAACCAAAAATATTTTCAAAAAATAAAAACGGTCTTACCTTTCTAAATTTCCCCTGCAAATCCAGATCTGATACATCTTCAAGAGTGGGTGATGAAATGGGTTTAGCACACAGATTATGGTAAAGTAGTCCACCATGTACTACTGCCACGGCAATCATTATTCCCTACGTTCTGTAAGGACCTCTTTGTAACGCTGTGAAAAAGAAAGTTTAAATCTGTGAGACATGGGAACCAACTACAGAACAAAAATAAATGTATAAGCTCACATCCAAATGTGAATTTAAGTTTAAAATGGCAAGTTAGACAAGGGGCATATATGAACACTAACCACGGCTATCCAGAGACAGAATCTTATTGTAAAAAGAGAGCTTTCCTTGAGGGCCATCATAAGCAATGGGAAAAACTCCCGCGTAGGCCCATCCTCATCCACCGCACCCTCTGCTTGATTGTAGTCATCCAAAAAAATCACACTTAATTTAGTCTCTGGGTTGAAACTCCTCCTTGAGAAAGCTCCATCCATGATGTTTCCTCTGCATACATTTATCATATTACTGCTGCTTGTCTGTCCAGTACAGACCTTTGATGTTAGAGCGGTGAGTAAGGTTTTCAGATCAGGTCTAGAACAATAAACATATCAATATATTAATATATACACTATATATATCTATATACACATACACAGTGATAATTAAGTAGTGGCAGCTTGGAGAAGGTGAAGCGGACACTATGTTAAACGCACAGCAATCTGGGCAGAATACTACACCATTGCTATTATTGGTTTGATATGTACTGTTCATTGATTTGTTTGATATATGGAAAAATAGAAAGTGAAAGAACCAGGAGATTTTTCTGAAGGACTCTGTACGATGCTATTGTAGTGTTTGACACAGCAAGACTGACCTACAATAGTTACATTTAGTAACAAAAACAGCAATAGCTTCACATTCTTTAAAACTTTCAACTTGTTAATACAGTTGAAAACCTCCACTAAACATCATTCAGATCGAAGGAACCAGGAGATCTTGATCCTGAGCCATTCTCAGTGTTATTTTCAAAAAACAGCGGGTCCTGAGAGCAGAATTATAGTCGTAATAGAACTTAAAATGTCTTGAATTTCATAAAAACAGGTCTCACATCAATGTGCATATCCAGTACATCACCCCAAGTTACAGAAACGGTGCTCGATTGGTTGATGTGATCCTTATTCTGGCCGTTGTTGTACTTCTTATTTGTGGTGCTCTAGTCTTCTGAATATAGAAGACCTCTGTTGTCATCAGAGCCAACAAAGACAAACAGCTGCTGAAAGAAAGAGATATTAAACGCATTAGAATTCCCCAGACCTTGTAAAATACATTTATATCACTGCAGTTTCCATTATTCAGGACTTTTATCATTTATTAATTGTTATCCTTTACATTTGTCACCAATTTTTAACCAATAAAAAAAGTATTTATTAACTTTGACAACACCATAGTAAATCATTTAATGCAATTGTAATGTTTTTCCATGTCCCTTAAAAGAACAAATTTGGCTTTGAAAGGACATACCCTGTAATTGTATAATATCTGAATTGGGTTTGTCAGGTCAAATCTTCTCCTAACAGGATGACCATCTGGATATTTGACTCGCAGTGGGATGCCATCCTGTGGCTCAACCAGACTACTTAAATGGAGACGTCTTCTTTCCAAAGCCTGATAATAGAGCACATTAAATTAAGTAAGTCTGTGGTTAGATGAATCAAACAACACATTAGTCACATGCCTCTTTGTGTCTGTTCTCCATTTCAGTTTCTCTGCGCTGTGCCTGGTCCTGTGGGCAACAAAAATGAGATAAAAAGTATACATATTTGGACATTTGTAGAAAAAACAATGGGAACAGGCTGTATATCTATATATATAGCAAGTGCTTACCCTTTCTTGGTCTGTTCGCAGACTTGAAAGGTATTCCTCATCTTGTCTCGCACGAAGTGCACGCCACTGACGCAAATCCTATAATTAACATGAACAATGCTGTCCAAATAAGTCTACAAAAGATTAACATAAATAACAATTAATTTTTTTTTTAGGGTCCCTGGTATTAAACCTCAAGATTTATAATAATTTAGATTTGGCACATCGTTTACTATTTTCATCTCTGTGTCATAAGATTCAAATTAAAATGAAAACATCCTGTGTTAATGTGTAATACAATCTCTGGACATTGCAAGTAACATTTCTTTTGATGCTTTAATGTAATAGTTTAATTAAATTTAAATGAAATGATTTGCTAATAACTGTATACTGATGGACTTACATCCCTCTCCATTGATGAGGCCTCAGGGAGTTTGTGTCATCGATCACCTCCATGGAGCGACTGGGACTGACCACTTGCACATCCTTATAATAAAAAAAAAGGCAATACAATACACAATTTCCTGGGAAATTACAGAATATGCTATGCTTTGTATTAAGGCTGCACGATTATGACAAGAATCGTAACTGTCGATTATTCACCTTGGTTTTGTAATTGTGATTACTATTGATGATTAATAGATTTTAATATTAAAGTTTTTTAATGTTTTATAACTTTCTGTGTAGCAGCTACATGGTTAATTCTAAACATTTAAAACTAAATAATACAATGTAAATAACAGATAATTATGGGAGTTAGTAAAAGTCAAATATGAGACACTTAAGGACACGTCAACTTTCTAATTTAAATACGATCTATAATTCATCACTCGATTTAGTGCTCAAACAGAACACATAGAAATGAGAACAAACAGACAGATTACATGGAAATTATAATAACTGTGCAGCCCTACTTTGTATGAAGCATATAATATATCTAGAAACATTATCTTGATCCAGACTTTGGCCAGAGTCATGATCTTCATCCTAACAAACCAAACATTTAATATTTGATCATTTAGGCATTCAAAAAAGCCATACTACTCTTTCTTCATGTCCTTACATTATGTTCTTCAGCCTGATCCTCCAAGCGTTCCTTTAAGTAGTAGAGAAAACAGAATAAGCGTATTTATATTTATATTTATAGTCAAAATGTGCTAAGGAGTAATTAAAACTAAATTGTGTTAATATTTTAATGCAAAGCACGGATCTCCAACCAAAGATTCTTAAGTTAATTTAACAGTTTATTTATAGCCAAAATGACAAATTTAGCTCAAGTTATCTACAATACCTTTGGGAGTAAATGTAGAGCCGAACGATTAAGCTCCCTGCTGGCTTTTAGGACAGATGGTGTGAGTGGAGAAACATTCATTTGAATTATATTTCTATGTTAATCAACCTTAGCCAAGTCAAAACCAGTGTTGCCCAGTCGTGGAAAGGTTTTTTGCAGAACATCGAGGAACTCCTCGGGCGACAAACAAACTGGTACCTTGATTTTTTTTAAAGCCTCAGCTGCAAAAAGAAAATGTAACAAATAAAAGCACTACAATTTACTTATTGGTGCAGAGTTCTTTTACAATCATGTATGCATTATCATACCTTTTTGGGGATGGAAAACGTTCAAATTAGGAAGGAGGAGGAGACCAACTCTAAATGTAAGATGCCGTGTCTCAGCCTAACAAAATAAAAACAGACAACATAAATGCAGATTGGTAGTGCAAAGTCAGATGTGTGATTCTGGTATTACATTTGACATGAATTCAAGCCACCAATTAAAATGCTCTAATAGAAAAACCTTGTCTAGCCTGTCCTTGTCACATTATTTTGTTCTTACAGTCCAGTAACCAGGGGTGCAACTCTGTTCTGACAGATGGGGGACCAAAACTGTGTCTTGTGTAATACGCAATTTTAGTTACAAAATAGCCAACCATTTTAATGCCTTTTTATAATTATTTCTTAATTTTTATATTCAGAAGTTCTGTAAATGTTTGAAATGTGTCACTTAGGTCAGGTGTAATAAAAATGTGTATTTTTCCACAGAAATATATTGATCTTATTATTGCCCATGCTATGATGGAGTTACGGTTACTACTCACTAGATGGCAAAAACTACTTCAATCATATGATCAAAGTCAATCGAAGAAAATTCAGCATAGCAACAAAACTGCTCATATGATTGTCTTTCTTTCAGAATAGGACTTCATTTGATAAAAGACTTTCATTCAGCTTTAAAACAGGTTTGAGGTAGCACTGACTCAGATATAGCTTTTTAGGTCAAATATCTTTTTGGCCATACTGGTTAAATAACTTTGCACACTTATTACTATCATTACGGTAATACCAGCTCACCCCTACGTAGATCGTGTCTGTTTATTACTGCCATTACAGGAATATCAGGTCAAAGAGAGACAGAGCACAGTCTTATCTAATGAGTGGAGGAGGGAAATGTCCTGTGATTGGCTGTATCTTAACAAGCAATTTATCAGTCAACAGAGAACCTGACTTCAAGATAGTTCCAGGTTGTTATTGGCAAGCATTTAGTCAGACAGAAAGATGTTATGTGTAGTATTTACTATTTAACAGTCAATTAATGCATTGATGTAATGGTAATTAGATGCCCTAAGCAGAAATGTACTTTTGTGACCCCTTCCCCAAATATCACGGAGGCAGGGATAAAATAAAGGCAGAGGCTAATTGAACTAAGTGTCAATAGTAATAGATGCAAATCTTACCCTAAATGTAACTTTTACGAATATAAACAAATGCATTGATTAACTGTAGAGTAGGGTAAACAAACACTTTGGGTGGATGAGAACCCAAGTTTCCTATAGGGCTACAAACCACAGAGTCTTCTTAACGCCTTATGCATTCACAAGAATGCTTCTCAAGTCAGGGCTTTCTTTATTTCAATCACATGAAAGTTGGCAGGGCTAGTGTGGAATTTGGTGCTACTGAGTATATAACACATTGACGTGTCAGTAGCTCAGAATTTTTTTTTATTTTATTTAGTTTTTTAATGGAAGTAATCCATTTATGGAGACATTAACAGAATATTTTTTTCTCTGTTTTTTTTTTTTTTAAGTTTGCTGAATTAAGTCTTTAACCCCTTAGTGTTCCAACGTTCCACCAACGGAATGTTTTGCATTGAGTTAAGTTTGACAGGAACGCTAAGGGGTTAATTGAATTCCTAAAAACCACACTTATAAGGGAACACCTAAATCACAATGTATTAGATCTCAATCAACTAAATATTCATGCTAAAACTCCTGATTCTGATTCTGAGATGAGGACCCTGTATATATATCTCAGAGGTTCTCAACTAGATTCAGGTCTGGGGAATGTGAGGCCAGTCATTATTATGCACCATGAGGACCCTGCCCTGCACCAGCTTACAAAACATCTGTTGATTTCATCCCTATACTTCATAGCACTTGGCGGTCTGTGAGACCCTCTGAGGATGCTCCTTCTCAGAAATCCCTTGCTGTTTCCACTCCAGTGTACCCGTTGCCACTTTTATTAGCACCAAAACAAGTGAAAATGGTTCACAATCACTTGAGCCTCTTCACTGGATTGATCAATATTCCTGTAAGTTAATAAACTTGGTGATACGCTGTGATGACTAAGTATTCCCTTTTTTTTCTAACAATTTACATACAAATGTAAACTATTTATTTTAATTCTTCAATTAAATTATTTTTATTCAGAACCCATATTAACCTGGACATATTAGTAAATCAAGTTATTATTTATATCAAGAGAATCACTATTAAAAAGATTATGAAACTGATGGTAGAGTCAAACGACTGTCACAAGAAGACCCAATGAAGGGAAGAAGAGCAGGGACCAAGTGATAATAGAATAAAATGAGCAGAAATGACAAAATGTTATGTGCTCTCCTAAGTTGCTGTGTATAAAAGCCAAATTAATAAATGTAAATATATAAGTTTCCCTTTCCTGTTCTAAGGATGTTTTGCAGATGTGTCTGCTATGACCACAGAACCATTTTAGTCTGGCCCTCTGTGTCAGGATCACAATGACCCCGATGGCTTCTTCATCTGACCACACCAGCCATCAAAGATGACATCCATTTATTATCTCATTTTAAATGATACTGAATCTAAAATCATTTAACTGTTTGTCACATGGCTATATATAGAGAAAAGCTGAATCTAAATGAATAAATATTACTGTTCATACTGTTGTTCAATTATATGAGTTTACATACAGTACTGACACCTGTTTCTTCATCATTTATCTGCAATTTAATTAATAAACCAGCTTATTTAGTGGGCAGACATGGTGTTGAAAAGGCCCTGTCCAAGTTTTACAAACAAATTGTGTTTTAGGGGAGGTTAGGTAGGTTATTTAAGATGTGGTATATATTTATAAAAACATATTGAATGTATGTAAAATAGTTAAAAAAGAAAATGTAAATTTCTTCAACATTTCTCTGTACTCACTGGATGTAGAATAGGGATTTGCTTTGTTTGCTGCAGTCTTATAAAGGTGGTGAAGAACACAACTTTGAAAGATATTTTGTTTTGATCAGTTGTCAGTGGAGAGTTAGGATTTGTATGTTTGGTGCAGATGTCACTCTTCCATTCTCTTTATTTCACAAATAAATGCTTAATAAGAAATAGGTATAAGCTTTCATTTTAATCCTGAAAGTGTTCTTATTTGAGTACTTTGATTCCAGAATGTCTGAATAAAAAAGGATGAAACAAGCACCACCTGGTGGCCATAAATTTAAGTACAAAAAGCTCACATTGTTTTCCAAAGATATTTATTACAACGCTCTGTATCCTAAACCTGTTAATTAAGAAACTCGAATGTAATTGGTTTCCTCACCTTAATTCTTTGATGGTAACATACAGAACATGTTGTTTTTTATTGTAAGTTTAAATGATATAATGGTAGAATGCCTTCTACTACTCTAAAAGACAAAAAAGGAGTAAAAAAAGATTTTATTTTAAGTTTTTCATTATATATATATATATATATATATATATATATATATATATATATACATACAAAGAAACACTTAATATTTAAAAATAACACAACAGAAAAGACAAATAGGTAAGAGGTTCATAGCATGGTGGTAGCAAAGGGTCTATGACACCCCCCTCCAGGTTTACAGAAATGGTTTTACCCAGTTCTTAGGCAGCCAATCAGATTGTGATATGAATCACGCGTACTTCACGTGTTAAATACACGTAAAGTACAGGTTAAGTACACATTAAATACATGTAAAGTACACGTTAAGTACACGTATTCGACGTGTTAAAATTTGCGTGTATTTAAACCATTTGGCCTTCGATATTGTTTGACAGTGTGAGCTTTCACCCGCAGTTTATTACTTTAGATATGCCTTCATTTCTGCCGTTTGTAATGCAGTACTATTAGATGCACTAAACTCACGCACCGACAGACTTTCACTTGTGCTTTGGGTTTGTTCGTCCTAAAAAGCTCGATTGCGGATGCGGTTAAATGCACTTGCATTTTCGAATACTTTTATACGAAACTAATGTACACACAGTCAGTTATGTTTTCAGAGCAGGACAAAACATTTGATATATCGAAATAGATCTCGTTTTAATGCAGCCTGTTAAAGAAGCTACTGTCTACAATCTCATCAGCAATAATCAAATGATAAAGAAAAAAGAACACTTATTTTAAATAAGAGATTGTTTAAAGAAGTAGCCTGCTTTAATGGAAAAATCAATTTGATATAAAATGTAAATGAAAATGTAGCCATGTGCAGTAATATTGAAAACTGAGAATGTGACGCATGGTTATATTTAGTTAATATTGAAAATCGTAATTAAATTGTATCTTAATTTTAAGATGGCAGTAGGCCTACGGACACACAGAGATTCCAAATATAAACAAAAGGCATAAAACCTGCAATTTTACATATTGTTAAAATGTAAAGATTCCCACCCCTTTACAATGAGCCCATTTGTAACATCAACTAAGATTGATGAAAGCTGAAGAATAGAAGTGTTGTTCCTTGTTAGAGTCTGTTCATTTCAACATTTACTGTAATATTGTTACATTTTGAAGTTTATTTTGTTAACATTAATGGACTATGAAATAACTTTAATGATCAATATATAATTAATATTAATATTTGTATTCATTCACAAAGCATGGTTAATTTTTTTTAAAATACTAGAGCACTATTTTAGTTGCTGTTCAGTATCCATTTTCAAAAACTATGGGTTAATTAATCGTTATCGGCCAGTGTGGTCCAACCTAGCTATCGGTATCGGTAAAAACCAATATCGGTCGACCTCTAGTAATTACCATATAGCAGGAGTTTTCAAACCTTGTTTTATGTCCTGTACATTTTATATGTCTCCCTTATTAGACAAACCCAATTCAGGTCTTGCAGTCTCTACTAATGAGCGGATGAGTTGATTCAGGTGTATTAGATGAGAGAGGCATGAAAAATGTGCAGAGAAGGAGAGGCTCCAGGACAGGTTTGAAAACCCCTACCATACAGTCTAAAATAAACACATTGAACTCCTACTTCGACTTGTAGAACTGAATCCGCTTGATGATGATGTCCCTTTTCCATCTACAGACAGTGTCTGGAGAACAGATAAATACATTATGACTGCTCCAATAAAGTGCTTCATTTCATGTTACTTCTTCACATAGCTTACAGCAGGGCTGCCCAATCCTGTTCCTGGATCTAGCATCCTACAAAGTTCAGCTCCAACCCTGATCAAACACACCTGAACCAGCTAATTCATCTCTTAGTCAGCACTTGATAATGACAGACAGCTGCGTTGGAGCAGGACTGGAACTAAAGTCTGCAGGTATGTAGGTAGGTAGTCTACAGGAATGGGCAGCCCTGGCTTACAGGATTGTATTTCATCACTCTACATGAAAAGGAAAGTATAACATCTTTGCTATATTCTTTGCAAACAATATTCATGACCGTCTTACAGTATTCAAGACATTCACACATTCACTTCAGTTGCTCACGTATTGGTTTCTGTTTCTTTTGAGCTAGCTCCAGCTCCCTTTTCTTCCATTTCTCCATGTCTCTCTCAGAAACCAACACTACACAACAAAAATAACAGGAAACAAGACAACATCAATGCCACATACTCTGTGCACAATGTGCTTGTGAATAGAATCTCAAATTCTCCAATTTACAACTATTGTTACCTGCTTCTCATGTGCTTTGTTTACCTGGTGCCTCTCTGATGACCGATGAGATCTCCTCTTGAGCAAGAATCAATATCTTCTCTGCTTTGTCTAGTCTTTGCAGGAGCTGCATCTCTGCAAAGACAATTTAATGTACTTATGCTGACTAATTTGTGTGGAATCAACTTCACTCCAGAAAACATAAAATGTATAAATAGTGAACCACCAGCACAGAGTTCTGACAGGTTATGCAGCAGTGGACAAACCTAGGTCAGTTGATGTCCTCCGTCCATAATGCAAAAGGGCATCAGTCAACAGGTCAAGGCGGTGAGATGGAGTCATCTCCTTTGTGACTCTGGCAAATCTTCGGAGGAAAGACCACAGCCTTTCCATTCCTTCCCCATCTGTGAGCCCAAACCCATTGAGCCGCCTGGTGCAACTTGTATTATTTTATCTTTAAATCAGTAAAAAATAGCAAAGCTGTTCATTTTATCATTGTTATATTTATGTAATAATTATACAAATGTAATCTGCATAAAAAATAAAGAAAACAGTAATCTGCTTATAGTGATTATTTTGACCCAGACAGATTTGAGATAAGAGGTTTTCACTTTATTGTCCTAAACGGTGCAACTTTTCAGCATATCTCCTTAATTTCAGCTGTGCAGTTGACAGACAGGAAAACGGAGGCCAAACAAGGAGTGAATGATGTGTGACACAGGTCCTGATGTCTCTATAAAGTCAATGAATTACCTGGCAGGGCAATTTGTGTCCATAAACATGAAATGCTGGTTTGGCCAAAGAGATGTTGTGTGGTATGCCCTCCCCTGATTTCTGATTGAACACAGTGTGGCACAATCTTGAGTTAATGTGTCTTTTCTCAAAACAATAATTCAGTTTTACACAGAAAAAAAGTACTTATGTGCAAATGTGAGGCAACAACACAGGCAATGTCATAGACTACTCGCAGGTGTATGTTCTTGTCCTCACATCTTCAAGTAGCTCATCGATGACATACAGGGGATAGGCTAATCTATTTCAACACAAAAATGAGAATGGTGACACTTTATACTATGGAAAGGTAGAAAATAATAATACAAACAATCTCCAGCATCAATTTCAATACCTAAATACTCAATAAGAGCACTCAAAATGATCCAAACTATTTTCATGTGTTCTTATTAAGATTATAGAATAGTGGTAAAGTAAAACTGATAAATGAAAAAACAAATAAAAAATGTCTTATGTTAGGGTCATGCTATTGTACACATTTTCTGAACATGTCGAATCAAACAGGTTAATTATCATTCTGGAACACTGGGTCAATAGATGTCACTACTGTGGCATAGACTTGCCGTTCTCCTTGGCTCGTGTTGACAAACATTAGGGGCATTTCATGACGACAAGAGGCTCCAAACACTCCTGGAACATTGAGTTTCTTCGCTTGTTTTTGCCACCTCAGCACGTCGCCAGCCTTGAAGTTACTGCAGTCCTAAAGATTTAGGGAAAACATAGATTTACGGGAGGAATAATGATCTTTTTTCACAAGTTAAATATTTGTTGGACTCAGTCCATGAAATTCCACGACTTTGACTAACCTCGCGAGGCTTTGAGCTGTCAAGATGAGACAACAGGTATTCCTCGACATCCTTTTCATCAACAAACATGCGGGCTCCATGTAACGGCTCAACCGCACTTGTACCTGAGCTTTGCTTCCTCACAAGGCCAAAGTTGGCATCCAATGTCACAATCATATCTCCATCCGCCTTTTACTATTTTATTATAATACTTTATACAAAAAATAACTAATTCTGCAGATATCAATTCAATGCCGCGTCATGGAAAATGCAATTAGGTTAATCAAACAAGAACCATGGAACTAGAACCAACCTTTGGACCTGCTGGGCATATGGTCCCATCATCTAACTCTGGCCAAATATCTACCAAACATCATTTTCCGAAGTGGTGATGCCTAAAATGGGATCTGGATTCTCCCACCAAGGCTCTGTGGAGTGTGTTAACCTGCGGTATAAGCAGCGATCAGTCAACACATTATTTCCTACACTAACATCTGGTGATGGTGGTTCACTCAGAAGATGTTATTTTATAGAACAATAACAAGAATACTTTTGCAACTATACAATCCTAGATGGTTCCAGAGCTGTTTACTTTTAGTTGTTATAATTAATGGTGTAGTACGATCAAGAAAGGTGTATTTTCACATCTATATGAACTCGTCAGTGTTCTGTTAAAGTAACTGAGATGTTCACTTCACAAACAAGACTTCAAACTGACCTCTGCAAACTGACTTACCTCTGCAAGTGTGAGGTTATTTTTCCAGCGCAGAGTGTTGCAAAAAACCCTCAACAGAAACCTGACACTCCAGTGACAGACACACAAAGAGCTGTAGCAGAGGGATGGAGAAGGCTGTCTGGGGCTTGTGGGCTGTTGCTGGCCAGAGCTCATACCTCAGCAGCGTGCAGGTTTCTGGTTCACACGCACACATACTGACTGTGACGGTGCAGAGCCGCCCTGACACATAACAAGAGGAGAATAAAATAAAAACATAACCAAGTAATACTATAGAGACTATCATATCAGCACAGAATAAAATCAGCTGAGTGTGTCAACTTAATGTTTCACAGACAGGGTTTAGCCTAAACCAGGATTAGGTTTAAGTTCAATTAGGATATTGAAGTAACTTTAATAAACGTACACTACAAAAAACATTACTGTTTGTATCTTGAGACAAAACAATAGCACTGACATATTTTAAGATATACCAGTACACTTAGCTTTCTGTTAAAACAGCTCAAACATGCACTTTACTCTAGGACTAGATTAAGCCTTGTCTGGGAAACTGGGGGAATGTTTGTTATTGTTGGAATCAGCAAACAGACACAGATTAGGATTTTCAAAAATGTTTCACAAATTTGATTAAAACCTTATAGGAAATAATATATTATTATGTTATATTATCATATATATCTTATTCCACATGAAATAGAATTAGATTCCTTAACCTGTCAAGAAAATTAAATACATTAACATTTTGTATCGTATGTAAAATGACAAACCTGTGCTGACAATGACCTTCATGTCCTTTGTGTACACAGCATGGGTATCATGGCCTTCAGGTAAATAGAGGAATAACCCCAGGGAGGATGGCTCATAGTAGGCCTTCTGTAAGAAAGACTGATAGCTCTAATAATGTTTTTAAAACAGTTGATACTACGTAGTGCTGAAAGAATCAGAAGTATCTAATGAATCTGTTTGTAATTACTGTGAGTTTGCTGTTTGTATGTATGACTGCATGCTGTTGTTCTTACAGTCCACTTGTCAGGAAGATGCAGAGGATTTCTGTGAGTCCTCTTCAGACAAGCCTCACAAAACACTGCAGTGGTGCTGCACTCAATGCACCTATAATGGGCATATTCTAGGCAGACGACACACTGGGTAGTGATTGGTGCTGAACATTCAAACCACACCTTAAGCATGTCCTCCTTGACTGCATCCCAGGCATGAAGCTCTCTCCTCTTTGCCTTACTGTCTGCAGTCTGAGAACATGAACTACAGCTCGTGCCACTTCATCAGGTTCAGTCTGTTGAGATGTAATAGATGTAGAGGGGTCTGAAGGGGGGTCTGTTTGGAGTCGGGCTGGGGAAGACCTTGACTAAGGTAAGACACCTTTGATACACCTCCTCACCACCCTAATCTTAACGCTCCTGAAACGTGTGGTTTCAACTGCTTTTCCCATATCTGAAATTAAAAATTTGGCAATTATTACATAAAGCAAAGTGCAACATGTACTACTAGTCACAGCCTCAAAGACAGAAACACATCAGTGAACATGGGATGCAGATGAAGGAAATGCCTGAGAAGATAGATAGATAGATAGATAGATAGATAGATAGATAGATAGATAGATAGATAGATAGATAGATAGATAGATAGATAGATAGATAGATAGATAGATAGATAGATAGACAATATATGCAACACGCAAAAAGTAAGTCATGTACAGGCTAATTTTGCCTTAAACTAGTAAACAAAATTTCCCCATGAGCTTCAGACACGTAAAAAACATGTTAATTAGCAACGCTAATGCTCACATAAATCACATAAAGTAAGGACAGGCTTATAACGTAATATATAACGTTGCAACACAGTTATTTCATGTCAACACTCGTGTCACGCCACCTTAAAACACATTTTCTGTATTGTTGTGGCTTATTGGCTAATTAATTACAGTTTACATGCTCATTTCAATAATCTTACCTGAAAATGTCAACCGGAAAAACTACGTTCCCGCGTCATCCAATAGATTTCCGATTCCCGGTGAGCTGGATTCCTCTGGCACTGGATCTGGAGTCTGCTCTATTAGTCTAGCTCAGGGGTCTCAAACTCGCGGCCCGCAGGACGACAGTTTGTGGCCCCCGCCTTAATATGAAAGTTTAATGTTACTGCGGCCCGCGAGTTTGAAATGTATGACACTTTACAGTGTTGTTGTGTGCAGAGCTAAGTGAACCTACCAATCACGGTGGGGTATATGGCTCTTGGGGGCGGGCCGGGCTTGATTGACGCAAGCAGAAAAATATTTCTCAACAGGTGAAAGTTACAGCAGCGTTGCCGTGTTTTCTTCCATGCCTGGCTGCCTGCCTCGTTTCTTTTGGGCACACGCAGACATTTGTCCCAGCGCTGCTTTCACAACACTTCCATATATATATACATATATATTTTTTTTAAGTTGCTGCCCAACGGGTCATTATACGACGTAGGTCTATATACGTTACAACTTCAGAGGATCATGTCAAATTAAAGCACCGAATGACGCATTTCTACAGACAAAATGCATCTAAAAATAGTGGAGGAAACAGATTGAGATGCTGAGAGTTACGTGATCCAAGCAGCCCAAAACATGACAATTACTTTTAGATTTAAATACAACATGTAGTGCACTTAGGAACTGTAAAGTAGGGCCAACTACAACTACCGCCGGTGGTGCGGTGTTTTTATATTGAAACTCAAAATAAATGAGGCTCAAACATTATTAACAAATAACGTGTGAGTTTATTTTAGCAATTCCGTCAGTGAACAAGCAACATACAAAACGCTAAAATAAATAAGAAATAATACATTTAAATAGGAAAGTAACTTAAATAAGTGATAAATAGACTATTAAACAAACATTTGTTGCAAAAATTGCTAACAATCTCGACAGCTGATCAGAATTACTGGCCGAGTTCTCTTTCTCTTCCCCATTGCACAGCTGCTGTTTTTAATAGCAAAGTAATTACATTTATTTTCGTTTCTTTAGCTTATAAAGTTAATTTAGAAATATATTTGGAATTCGTTTTGATTGTGAAATTCAAGTTTTCGTTTTTTAAAGTAACGACCAAGCGGCAGTGGCAAACAGATCAATTTAGCCTATACTCAAGTCATCACGATTTAAATTAAAATCAATAGATATAAAAAAAAAAAACTTAAAGCATATCACAATATTAGTTTATTCGTTTAACCTAGATAAATGTGTGCTATTAGACACATATCCAATCGTTTAAGCGGAGAGCGAAAGCTTTGCAGGACATGGAGGTGCCAGTGCCCTTTGAAACTTCATTTATTGTACATAAATTTACTTTAAATTATTACTTCACTGCTATAAAACGAAATAATTCAAATCGAAGACAAAAGTCTTTCATTAGCTATAGGACTAATTCATAAAGATACATTTAGGCATAAAAAGCGCCTCCAGTGAGCAGATGGCGAGTCAGGATCGTCAACTTCATCTTTGCGACACTGACTCAGAAAATACTAGTTTATTAATAAATAATTGGAAGAGGAAGCGCTGCCAGGTCTCTAGCAGCAAGAGATGTTCAGAACAATAGTTCATGTTCTTCAATGTTTCATTCATGTTCAGAAGAAGGCTGAAGTTTAAAGAACTGTTAATACAGACTTTTGAATCAGAATACAGCAGATATAGAAAACTGAAGAAACCACATAGAAGCTGCTTTTCTTGTGGAAAACCTGATGCGGTTCAGCCTCACCCAGACTCTTTAAACTGAGTTTGAGACCCCTGGTCTAAGCCCTGTCTGTTAAACCAGCCCTTAGTGTCATATAATACAGCTATAAAAGTGAATTAGATCCTTCATGAACCTATGTCCTAATATATATTCATATTTCTTTCTCTCTCTCTTCGAAAACTTTAGCCCCTATGCGGTACAATCCTCAGACACCAGGTGCCACTATAAAATGAAATCTAATGCTAACACAGACATTTCTCATGTGTATTGAGGCTGGATTTATTTGAACAAAAATACAAAAAACTGTCATCTTGAGAAGTATTATTACAATTTAAATAAGCATTTTTCTGTTTTAATAAAATATAATTTATTCATGTGATTCAAAGCTGAATTTTCATCAGCCATTACTCCAGTCTTCGGTCACATGATCTTTCAGAAATCATTCAGATTTATTAACAGTATGCTGATTTATTATGATGGAAACAGCTGCTTAACATTTTGTTGAAACTGGGTTTTTGATTTGATGATTAAAAAAGATCAAAAGAACAGCATTTAATCAAAATATAAATCTTTTTAAACAATATAGGTCACTTTTTAACAACATAACACATCCTTGCTGAAAACAATTGTTAATTCCTTGCTGAATTAAAAAAACTAAACAAAACGACTAGCCCTAAATATATGAATGGTAGCGTATTTTTTTAAACAAGTATAATAAAAAATATATTAAATTATAAATATTAAATAAATCTTTAAAATATCACTTTTTATTAATTTAACACATTCTTGATGTATAAAAGTATTATAAAATCGTGAATAAATCACTATTTT
>NC_133372.1:15061241-15126946 GCF_049309525.1 Garra rufa
AACTGAATTAGTTTCAAAATATATTTTCTGAGGTTTAAAATGAACAGGTTTTATTCACAGTATATTTATGGACAAAAAAAGGTTTTTAATAATGTTTTTACCTATTTTATTTACTAAAATATGTCAAACGTGTTAATATGAATATACAATCTCTGCTGAATTAATAAACACAGTAGGAATGAATTCATTTCTAAATAATTAAAATGTTTTTATAATTATAATAAATACTATTGTACTCCTAAACTTAAAATGTACCAATGTCATATTATTAATAATAATATTTATCTTATTTATTTCATGCCAGATAAACAAATCAATTAAAAAAAACTCTTTATTATTGCAATAATCACAATAAACTCTTATTAAATGACAATATTGCATTGTATTCAGTAGTCAGTATTTAATAATGAAATAAAATGATTGTTTTGGTTATTTTTTAAATAGCCACAAATATTATAAGCAATAAAGAAATTATTGCATTATCATAAAAACTAAAATAATACAAATAAAAATAAAATTGTATCAATTATAATTGTATTATTATTTGCATTAAAACAAACAAACTAATAAAAAATCGTATTATTGAATAATATTATTGGAATATTTGTTTAAAAAGTCACAATTAATAAAGTCAAAATATTAATTGTATTTTATTATTATGATATCATAAAGTTGTTGTAATTGCAGTAATAAAAAAATATACAGAAGATTGAAATTAAAATACTTTTATTTTACAGCAATTGTATCATAATTATTATTATTTTTTAACTGTAATTATCTTAATAATAGTAATTTAAATACCACAAATATTTAGCTACTTATCTTCAAAACTTTATTTTTTATTTTGCAGGACAATTGAATTATTGCAATCATAATATATTTCTTTGCTCAAAATTTTTTTATATTATTATTATTATTAATACTGACATTTTACTTTACAGTGCAATATGTTTACTGAAATAGTAAGAGTTTTTATTTATTTAATTGGTATATTTTAAATAAATGTAATTACATTATTAATTATAAAATAAAAAAATATATAAAATTAAAAAATAACCAAAATATGTAATATTAGTTTATTATAACATTTTATTATAATTTTAATAACAAATGCTAAGAAAGAAATGTATAACAATTGCAATAATCCAACTGTACTGTAAAATAAAAAGGGAATATCAATAATAATAATAATAATAATAATAATAAATGTTGATTTAGATTACAATAGTATTGTTGCAATTCTAACATTATCATCATCCCAAAATAAAATCCATGTGTTGGTTGTTAATATTTTTAATAAATAATTGTTATTGGAAATAAGATATTGCAATAATATGACTGCAGTGATAAGAGTTTTTGGTAACACTTTACAATAATGTGTGGTTTGTTAACATTAGTTCATGTATTAACTAACATGAAAGAACAATGAAATGTACATTTATTACTATTTATGAATCTTTCTAAAGTTAGTTCAAATACAGTTGAGTGTTAGTTAATGTTAGTTGACAGAGCATTAACTAATGTTATCAAACACAACTCCTGATTTTAATAATGCGTTAGTAAATGATCAAATTAACATGAAGATTAATAAATGCTGGAGAAGTATTAATCATTCATAGTTCATGTTCACTAATGAACCTTGAAAAATGTTTTACTTGTCATTAAATACAGTTATAATTATTATACATTCTTGATATTCTTATTATTATTGATTATTTTTCTGATAATATGTAATGTAAAGTATAATAGCCGAAATAATAATATTGCACTCTAAAATAAAATGTTTGTTTAATATCAATTAATAATTAATTAAATAATTAAGTCTTATTATAAGAATAAAGAAATGTTATGAATTATGTAATCGCATCATTCTGTAAAATGAAAAAGATACAATTAATAACAATTTAATTATATATTTTCATTCTTTAAATAACAAAACTTACAAAAAATGTAAAACATTTATTTTATTATTATTAAATACGTACTATTGAATTTTTGTACAAAAGGCTTATTGCAAATTACAAATGAGATGTGTTTGCCATAATTAAAAAAAAATTATAATTAATATTTAGTTTTTCTTTATATTTTAAATATATACCAATAAACAAATCAATAAAAACTCTTACTATTGTAGTAGTCATGTTGTCTCCAAATGAGAGATGAGGTCAGGGTCCAATATGCAGGGAAGGGAATATTTATTGCAACAAATAAACAAATGAACAAACAAACAAAAGGCCAACAGCACAACAGGACACGATAAACAAGAGCGAGACTGGAGCAACAGTTCAAGGGACACGAATACAATACCAACAGGAAACAGGAAGTAATGCCACCAGACAGAGTGTTGGGGAGACTAATATAGTGCTAGGTGATAGGAGACAGCTGTGTGATCAGGAATGACAGGTGTTCGTGATGAGGCATGGAGTGTGGCGGGAAAAACAGCGACATCTAGTGGAGAAAGGAAAACACTGCAGCCCAAACCCCTGACACATGTTGCACTGTAAAATAAAATGTTAGTTTTGAATAATAATAATAAGCAAAATACTATTTTTATTTGTTTTATTTTTACAATGAAGAAAAGTGAATGCTGTAATCCTATTAATTAATTAATTAAGCTTGAGAGAGCCAACTTACTGAGACCAAAGAGTATAGAATACCAAGAGGCGAAACTCTGTTGCTGTTTTGGTAACAGCCACTAGGTGTCGCTTCGGTAGCGCGGCCGCCATTCTGGAGTGAACATTCCAACTGGACAACAGCACAGAAGCAGACAGAACGACAACGAAATAGAAGTCAAAGTGGAAATAAAAGAAGGCAATGACTGCAGGGAGGTAGTGTGTAACCTTAAAAAGTCAGTCTACACTGTTAGATTTATTTTACGGATCAGAATTCATCATATCTTACTCTTACGCACCCAAAATTTTCACAGCCAGTTCAGAAGTGCAATAGACAATTTCTCAAATTAAGTTATCAGTAAATGTTATGACTACTACAGTAAAAGTTGTATTGTATTATTATATATGTTTTATGTTATCAATTGTGGAATCCAACCATTAAATTTGAGGCAGCCTGCCGTATTTTTATTTTATGCAACTTAATGCATTTACTATTACTATTATTATTTACTATTATAGGTCTGAAATATATATTGCATTTATACATATTGTACGTGTTAAACCCATGGATCACACTACAATTATCGATGATCTTACAGAACATGGTGTATTGCTGTGTCTTTCATAACTAAATATTTAAATAATTTGAGTTTTTAGTCATGCTTTAACGGACATTAATATAAGATAATACTGCAAAAACAGTTTACTGTTAAGCTGTTATATTCCTGTCGTATATTTTAACATTCCCAATTTTATGATGCATGTCTTTAATTTAATTATATATGTTGGTATTAGTTCAACGTTTATAATGCTAGAGCAAAGATTTTGTGAAAAATAAATGCTAGATAAAGTCTGTTTTTGATAATATACGTTATTTTGTGTCGTCATATTTTTTAATTGCATTAATAAAAATGTTAGGGTACGTACAAAACATACAAAAATCCTGTTAAAAAACAAACGAGTTATGGTTTAATAATTAACAGAAGTAGCCCAATATAGCCTTATACAAAAATTCATAAGAAATAAACGGAAAGGAGTAAAAAAAAATATATTTAAAAATGTTGTCATGATTCAGGTTGTGTATTTTAGCTGTAAAGTACTTTTTTTTTTTAACAAAGCAGCTGATATTTGCCATAGCGACAGCATGGAGGTAGTGGACATAGATATGTATAGAATGACTATACATATTCTATACATATCTATGGTAGTGGACTGCCGAGTGGCTTTCACTCCAAAATGGCGAAGCGTAGGGCTGCTACTGGGCGGCGCTGTTGCAATGGAACGTTCTATTGACTTTCACTTCTTGTCAGTATAAGTTCTTTGCTGAGATGCTATTTTCTTCCTATCCAGAATGTTCTGACTGTATCTCCTCCTAGAGCTTTAACTCTACAAACTCCAAACTCAGTCCAGATCTTCAGTCTGATCTCAGCGGGTGTGCTTTTCTAACTGATCGAACTTACGGTTTTCCTAAAAATGCCGATTAAAACTGGGAAAAATCACACTGACTTACATTGACGGAATGTTCAAATGAGCCAAGACTTTTCAAACTCCAACTGTCAAAATTCAAATTTAAACTCCCAGAATCCTTTGAGACTCAGTCAAGCTTCCCTTCTATGAACTATATTTCTAATCCATTCAAACTCATCTATCTATCTATCTATCTATCTATCTATCTATCTATCTATCTATCTATCTATCTATCTATCTATCTATCTATCTATCTATCTATCAAAATCATGCTAACAATATGCTAATCATGCTAAAAAATGCTAAAATCATGCTAGTCATGCTAAAATAATGCTAGTAACTTGGTAATAATGCTAATATCATGCTAGCAACTTGGTAATAATGCTAAAATCATGCTAGTAACTTGGTAATAATGCTAAAATCATGCTAGCAACTTGGTAGTCATGCTCGCATCATGCTAATACCATGCAAGTTACATGCTAGTCATGCTAACAACATTCTAGTGACTAAACTTATACCTTTAAACGTCTGTTCCGTAATTAACAAAATATGTAATAATGATAATACTAATAAATGTAAACACATATATACAGTTGGCTAAAAACAAGATGAAATATCTTATGTCAGTTTATCTAGTAAATGCATCTTAATCTAAGATTTTTGAGATATTTTGACTAGAAACAAGACACACATATCAAGTAAGAAAAAGCTTTTTGTTTGCAGTGTATGATCCTTTTATGTCTTTTTTTCCTGAATAAAACTGAAGAACTGAATCTCTTGAGGAAACTATTGTTTGGATTCTGTTTCCATCAAACTGATTCCCATTAATTTTTCAAATCCTGTATGTACTTCATCAGAAGAGAATATCAGAGGAATAATCAGAAGAAGAAGTCCAACATCTGCTGGAATCTGGCACATCTTACCCCGTTTGCCCATACATTAAGTCAAGTCAAGTCAATTTTTATTTATAGAGCACAAGTTTAACACAACCGTAGTTGATCCAAAGTGCTTTACAATAAGAATAAAGATAACAACAAAAGATAGGACAAGTATAGGAACAATTAAAATTTAAATTCATAAAACAACAGATTAACACAAAATAACTATTCAAGATACATGCACAACATCACCCGAATGCTAATGAGTAAAAATATGTCTTTAAACTCGATTTAGAAACATCCAATGATGTAGAAGCTCTGATGTGCAATGGTAAACTGTTCCAGAGTTTTGGGGCAACTACTGAGAAAGCCAGATCACCCTTTGTTTTGCAACGTGAACGGGGAACAGATAAGAGTACCTGAGTTACAGTAATCCAGACGAAAAGAAATTAACGCATGAATTACAATTTTAAGGTCCTTACTGGATAGAAAGTGTTTCACCTTAGCCACTGATCTGAGAAGAAGAAAAACTACTCTTTACAACTGTATTTATATGCTTGTCAAAGTGGAGAAGAGGATCAAAACGGACTCCCAGATTCTTTGCGTAATCATATAGGTTGTTACTTAGAGAACCTAACTGTGTTTTAATAGGATTATTACTAACAGCAGGGCCCAGTAGCAACACCTCGGTCTTATTTTCATTAAATTGCAAAGAGTTTGTTGTCAACCAGGTCTTGATTTCACTAAGACATGACAAGAGAGGATCCAATGGAAAATATAGTTGGAGATCATTGGCGTAAAAATGATAATTAATGTTATGTTTCCGGAGTATTGAGGCCAAAGGAAGCATATAGATGGAGAACAAAAGAGGCCCAAGAATGTATCCCTGTGGAACACCACACTGGATAGGTGCAACAGGAGAAGTAAAAGATCATATATTTACCGAGAAAGTTCTCCCCTTTAAGTATGAGGCAAACCACTCTAAAGCTAAACCCTGCACCCGACAGCACACTCAAGTCGATTCAGAAGAATATTATGGTCAACCGTATCAAATGCAGCACTTAAGTCCAAAAGTATTAGGATAGCAGAAGATCCAGAATCAATGGACAACAGAATGTCGTTTGTGTCCTTCAATGCCGAATCGGTGCTATGCAGTGCTCTAAAACCAGATTGAAACGGATCTAAAATATTATGCTTGTCCAGGTATGAAGTAAACTGTGATAGTACAACTTTTTCCAAAACCTTTGAGAGGAATGAGAGTTTAGAAATAGGAATATAATTGGTGTGTGCTGCAGGGTCAAGGTGAGGGCCTTTCAATAAGGGCTGAATGATAGCATGTTTAAAACTTTCAGGAAATACCCCATTTATTAAAGAGGTGTTTACAATAGCTAAGAGAATGGGACTGATTGTGCCTAAGACCTCTATAAACAAACAACCAAATACGTCTGATTGACAAATATAAGTTTCATCTGAGAATTTATTTTGAGTAATTGAGTTGAAGACACTGGCTGAAAGTAAAAAAAAAAACTACTGGCTGAATATGCCGGATTAATGAGATCTAAATTAAAAAAAAAAAAAAAGCTGTGATCTAATGTCTTGTATTTTCTGAACAAAATAATCTGAAAATTGTTTACAAGTGTCAGTATTAACATCAGGAACTGAGCAGACAGCAGGATTAAGGACAGAATTTATGGTTTTAAAAAGAACTTTAGGCCTATTGGCATTTTTTGCAATCAAGTTGGAAAAATATTTTGATTTTGCCTCCTTAACAGAATCTTGATAGGAAATTAAGGAGTTTTTAAAATTTGGCAAGAGACCTGGAGTCCATCTTTTTTCCACCTGCGCTCGGCCCTCCTACACTCTTGTCTGAGAGTGCGAGTGAATGCATTTAACCAGGGTTGAGGACTAACCTTATGTTTTTTACGCTTAAGTGGAGCAGCTATATTTAAAGCATTACAACAGGCAACGTTTCAACCAATAATTCAGTATCCATACAAGATGACAGAGGGGCATTTGAATTTGAAATAATCTTAGAGTAAGACTCACAGAATTCAACAGCAGTATTAGTGTGAAAGACACGAAAGTAATGTACAGGCCGAGATGGAATAGGCTGAACATATGAAATAGCAGGCTCAAAGATAACAGGATAATGATCAGAAATGCCGGCATCAGATATTTCCGAGATATGTACGGAGAAACCACGAGTCAAGACAAGATCCAGCGTATGGCCTCCATTATGTGTAGGACTGGAGACAGACTGTACAAAATTGAGTGAATCCATAAGGCTCATAAAGTGTTTAACCATAGGTTTGGAAGGACAACAAACATGAATGTTAAAGTCCCCTAACACCAATATTCTGTCACAACGAGACACTTGAGTAGACAGAAATTCCGAAAACTCATGAATAAATATCGAACAGACTTTAGGAGGTCTGTAAACTAATACACAAAGCAGAGGGCCATTTAGATCCACTTTCAAAAGTTGCACCTCAAAACTGAGAGAGGCATCAACAGGCAGAAGTCTACATTTGAATGAGTTTCTAAAAACAGTGGCTACGCCACCACCATGTCCACTTGGTCTAGGAGTGCTGTAGGAGGAACAGTCAGAGGGGGACAGCTCACCAAAAGAAGACACCACTTTTTACCCAAGTTTCAGTCATAAACAAAAAGTCCAAAGCATGGGAAATAAAAAAATCTTTTAAAATTCAAGTTTTATTTGCCAGTGACCTAGTATTCACTAGAGCCATTTTAACTGCATTTTTAAATCGCACACCAAACAAGTAAACCACTTCACAATGCAATTACTTGGCAAGGCAGCCCTTTTTAAGACCACTTCCACCAAGACAAGCGCATGACCGATGGCCAGCAACCGACAACCCGAAAGAAAGTGTTAACTTACTTACGGAGGATGGTAGAACAGCCGTTGCGTGGTGGCGAAAGCTTGCGTTTGGCAGGTACAGCTTTACTGATGGTGTTGTCCAGGTGAGTTTATAAAACGTTGTGATAAAAAAAAAAAAAAAAAAAAAAACTAAACAAATAAGACTGGATAAAACTCAGAAAACAAACAATCTGCAGAGCTCAAAACATACACCTGAGAGCAGCGGCAGTCAGACACGCCAGTGTTCGCTCAACCGGAAGTCCAATATGCATTAATGGAGAGCCTGTTTAGTGATGTCTCCAGAACAGACAATGCTGTGACTTCATATTGAAGACATTTCATGCCATTGCAGCAAACATCCTTCACATCCCACAATGCTCCAGCAGCAGACTGCAGAAATGAGTCCTGTCAAATAAGAGACTCAATCAATCAAGTTGGTCTTAGTGATTTGGTCTGGTTTCTCTGTCTCGTTACAAAGTGAACTGCTAAAACAGCAACAGCTCCTTTCTTCAGTGGCAGCAGTAAGTCAGCTATTGTTTTTCCACGATGCTGCTGCATACACTACTGAAGAGCAACACAAGATGACTGCCATATTAGCCTGAACAACACCAACATCAGATTGTGTTCAAATGGGTCATGATTTGTCCTTCATGACTGCAGCTGTTGTGTTTGGGAGTCTGTCATCTCCAGTCTGCTTCTCCTGTTACTGAAGGCAATGTCAGAGAGCTCTTTCATTACTGGAGCAACTTCTTGTAGACCTTCAACAGTCATCTCAACTTCTTCAACTCTTTCAAACACATCCTGCAAGCCACTGCTGCCTTCATCTCTCTGACTAAAATGAGTACGAGACAAAAGATAAACAAGTTTGATCACAAGATACAGGGCACCAAAAAAAGTCATTTTGTGTTTCACAGAGTCACTGGAACATGAGGAGGAGTAGATGACACTGAGCTCAAATCACAAAGTTCAAGCTTATAAATTGTATGTTCAGAATTTTCTGAGGGTCAAGTGGACCTTTTATTTAAAACAGAAAAATATGTTTATTATAATTTTTTTTGTGGTTTCAAGTTCTATTTTGCACCCTCTCAATGAATACTGCCACGTAAACTCTTCACATCTACATAAAAACTGGGAGTTTCTTTTTATTTCAAATAATGTTTCTTTTTCTTTTCTTCACAAATAACTGTAAAGCCAGGTAAATTCATTGGTGAGAAAGAAACTAGTTCAAAAGATTGGGATCCCTGAAGAGCATTCACTTCTGAACTCCTGAAATGTACTTTAGAGAAACCAGGCATTCTAGTTGTAGTAAAAACTTAATTAGTTTATTTAATATATTTTACCACACCAAAAAGTCCTTTTTTTCAGCAGGCATGTTGGCCTCATTATTGTGGACCAGATGGAGATTCAAAAAGATTGACAACTACTTACTAAACCCACCTGACAAAACATCATCTCATGTCTGAAACTAAATTCAGCTCATTTAGAATCATCCAATGTTTTACGACACATCTGCTGTCTGTTCTTATATATTTCACGTCTGGATTTGTGTCTGTGAGACTGAGCGCACTGTGAGGCGAGATGTGGTCTTCAAGGACTGTTCTGGATCTTCTTTCCCAATCTGTTCCTCAAACAGAGAAAGTTCTCTCATCAATATAGAACTAAAGGACACACCAGAACTGAACAAAAGCTGCACTTGAACACGGCGCACAGACTACAGCTGACTGCTAGTTTACAGAAATGGGGAGATCACATACAAATTGTAATCCGTTACTGATTCCAGCTTACATGACAAAAATTGTAGTCAGTAATGTAATCTGTCACATTTTAGGTAATATAATCAGATTACTTCTGGATTACTTGTAGATTACTTTTGACAACTTGTTTATCACATTGATTTAAATAAGATTATCTTGTACCATTATGACGTAAAAAAGTGCAAAGAGTAAGAAAATTCATGTTCGGTTCATTGTAGTTTACAACATGAAGTGCATTAAACATTATATTACATCAAGGTTTCCCAAACTAGGGTTCGTAAAGAAACTGAAGGTGATTTGTGAGTTTAATGAAAAGCTAACAATTAATAAAATCATAAAACATTTAAATAAATCATTTTAAAACATTTAAATAAATCATTTTAAAACAAAGTCCCTTTCAAGGGTATTTCTATAGTCTTTGTTTTAAAATAACAAATAAAATAAAACACTTACTCAAAAAGATGTCATGTGCGCATTAGTCATCAGAGAAACCATGAACATGCAAATATGATACTTAATTATTAAAATATTTATTTTAAGATCTCAGCGGTTCTTAAAGTAAAGTATATTTGGTGAACAAGGCTTACACAACAAAACATTTGAGAATGCCTGCATTACATATTACTTATATGCATTTTAATGAGTTTAAAGACAAAAGCTTTCCAAAAACAAAAAGCCATGGTTAAAAAACCTTCAGAGTGATGATTCAAATAAAAATGAATGTGTTCATCAGTAGTTGATGCATTGTTGAAACCCTTCTTAAACCTGAAATGATTTTTGTAAATCCAGTGGTCAAATCACCTGAATAATGACTAGTCTACTGTAGATGTGAATGTCCACAAAACTGGACTTTCTGAATGTATTTAATCAGTAGACTATTTTGGAAAGGAACAATTTAAAAGATGAAAAAGAGAAATTAGGGAGAATCAATGAATTATGAATAATTCATGAATATGAATATGCATAATTTAATTCTGTTTAAGACCTCAATTGGGTAGTAATACTCCATTATTTTTTATTGAGCAATCCTTACACACTATTCATATTATAAAGCATTTAAATGAATAACTACAGTCTAAAGCATTGATATAAATCTTAAAGGGATAGTTTCTGTTAATAATTACTCACCCTCATGTAGTTTCAAACACGAAAGACCTTCATTCATCTTCAGAACACATATTAAGATATTTTTGTGATGAAATTCAAGACCTTTCTAACCCTACACAGACAGCAATGCAACCGAAACATTTCCATAAATGTAGTAAGAACATCATTACAATAGTTGATGTGACATCAGTGGTTCATCTGTATTTTAGCTCAAAGAAAACACAAATAATGAGTTTATTCAACAATGTCTTCTCTTCCATGTCAGTCTGATGTCCGTACTCCGTCTTTAGGCCTGGGAACATTTGCATCGCTGTCTATGTAGGGTTAGAAAGCTCTTGGATTTCTCCCAAAATATCTTAATTTGTGTTTTGATGATGAACGAAGGTCTTGCAGGTTTGTGACGACATGAGGATGAGTAATTAATGACAGAATCTTTCATTCTGAGTGAACTATCCCTTTAATAACTGGGAATGCACCATTGCACATTTGTTCATGAATAATAAAAAGTGACTCACAATATCACAGTTCCCATGACATGAAGTTGATGAACCTGAAAGTACACAGAGAGCCACTATTAAGAACAATGAACACAATATTGATTAGTCTCTTTTGTAATTGTGTTGTATTTAGACCTAACAGTTTGAGTCCTATTTCTTCTGAAGACATGAGTTTGGTCATGAACTGGATTTGTGTCATTGTCTGTAAGGACATCTCCAAACTCATCAGACTTGTCCTCAATTAATAAATGAGAAAAAGAGACACAAAACACAAATCCATAGTTTCCAAAATAGTAGTGTTCAATGTAATTACTTATTCAAACTAATCAATGATATTTGTTCTCAATTTAAAATAGTTTTTGACAAATAATTTGACTAAGACTGAGCTAAACTAAGCTAAAGTTCACACAAAAAATGAAAAGTCAGTCATTATTTACTTTCACGCCAAATGGTCTTTCTTTTTGACGCCACAAACGGGGAAATTAAAAAATGGTGAAAGTCAAACTCATTTATTTTTTTATTTGTCAAATATTCAGTTGGTCTGGTGTGGAGGACAGCTTTATGAGATATATTTGCTCAACACAGGAAAGATTGTCAAAGTTTGAAGGTTTAAAACACTACACAAACATGACTCTGAAAACTCAAAAGTGTTACTGGTTTATTGTCTTTCATGAGATGAAGATCTCCAGACAAGAACAAGGCAAGAACTTGCACTGACAGCCAGAAAACAACATCTATTCACCTCAGAAAGGAAAATATGTGCAGCATTTTCTAGGAGCTGTGTGTTGTATGTGTGTCATTGACTGAATTTAGGTTTTTCTGTGAGTGGTCCATTAAAAAACAGGCAAAAAACAGATATAGTAGCAGATGTAGTAAAACCAATCCAACACTGACAAACTGAATGAACAACAGTATGAGTAAAACACTTCTGTATTTGATGAAGTGGGACTGTCAGGAAACCAGCTTGATGAAGAGTATTGTTTTTCATTTGTCAAGTCCATGTCTTAAAGAACTCAGGCCATCATAAATGCCAGAAGAGGAGCAACAAAGCAGTCATTCAGTTTTTTGTTTGATGAGTCCATGTTTTCTTCCTCAACATTGAATGATCCATAATTTTGTCCTGTCCGTGATATGAAAAATAATTGTCCATTAATTCAAAGAGCTTAATCTCATTTGTTTGAGGTGTGTTTGACAAAACCAGAATGTTGAATTAGAAAACCAAATGTGGTTTGTAGCTGCCAAAATGCTGATTTTAGGTCTAAAAATAAAGACTGTTTTAAAGTAACCAATCTGGTGAATCTAAAGTATCTAGTTGCAGCTCATTCTACCTCTGAGCAGTTTAGCATTTTCTTCTCCTTTTTCAAAAACAGCTTTAATCCAGATGGAGTTGGAGAGCTTTGATCAGCCGTCTGTACATGTGCTGTTATTCAGAGAAAGCTCTCAGCTCCTGGATCTCAAACTCCTTCCACAACAGTTTTCACCAGTGTTTCCTCATGTGGCCATTAAAGTTAGCTTTACTTCTGTAACTACTGCCACACTGAACACATACCAACGGCTTCTTTCTCTCCGGAGTCGATTCTCATGTGGATTTCAAGGCTTCTTTTCTCAGTCCATCTATTTCCACACTCCTGGCAGGTATACAGCGTCTCTCCGCTGTCAGTCTTCATATCAAACGGAAGGCTTACCTTTTGACTGAAAGTGTTTCCACACTGTTGACAGATAAAATCAATTCTAGCGCTCTCTTCTGAGAAGAAAACTTGGTTTGAGATTTTTCAGTCTAGAAGCAAATAAAAGAGTTTTCTTTTCCGTTTCATCCATTTCAGCCAGCATCAGGTCTAAGATTAAAAATACAAATAAAAGTTAACCTGAGTTTAAAGGCAAGAGACACAAAAAAAGTCAAGAAAATATTAAAATAAAATAAAATAATACACCAAACACCTGTCCCTCGTAGCTTAGTTAAACCCTATTTCTTCTTTTTTTTCCCACAACCAGCATTTTTGATAATTCTCACATTTATTTAACTCCTGCAGAATAGTCAAAGCATGATTGTATATTACCGCTCACAATTTTGAGATCACACAGATTTATTTATTTATTTATTATTTATGCTCATTGAAGTTGTTGAAATGACAGACACATATTATTGCAATCTAAAATAGTGATTTATTCATGATTTTATATATAAAAAGTGATATTTTAAAGATTTATTTAATATTTATAATTTATTATATTTTTATTATATTTATTTAAAAAATATACGCTACCATTCATATATCTAGGGCTAGTCGTTTTGTTTAGTTTTTTTTTATTTAATAGTTAATAATTGTTTTCAGCAAGGATGTGTTAAGTTGTTAAAAAGTGATAGTAAAGACCTATATTGTTTAAAAAGATTTATATTTTGATTAAATGCTGTTCTTTTTAACTTTTTTAATCATCAAATCAAAGTTTCAACAAAATGTTAAGCAGCTGTTTCCATCATAATAAATCAGCATATTGTTAATAAATCTGAATGATTTCTGAAAGATCATGTGACCGAAGACTGGAGTAATGGCTGATGAAAATTCAGCTTTGAATCACATGAATAAATTATATTTTATTGAAACAGAAAAGTGCTTATTTAAATTGTAATAATACTTCACCAGATGACAGTTTTTTGTATTTTTGTTCAAATAAATCCAGCCTCAATACACATGAGAAATGTCTGTGTTAGCATTAGATTTCATTTTATAGTGGCACCTGGTGTCTGAGGATTGTACCGCATAGGGGCTAAAGTTCTCGAAGAGAGAGAAAGAAATATGAATATATATTAGGACATAGGTTCATGAAGGATCTAATTCACTTTTATAGCTGTATTATATGACACTAAGGGCTGGTTTAACAGACAGGGCTTAGACCAGGGGTCTCAAACTCAGTTTAAAGAGTCTGGGTGAGGCTGGGCCGCATCAGGTTTTCCACAAGAAAAGCTTTGTTAAAAAAAAAAAATTCCAATCTGCTTAAATCTCTTAATTTTTATTTTTTTAACACAAAATAAGATGAAAAAATAAATAAAATAAGAATTAATAAAAAAATTAATAAATCAATCTTAATAATGAAAATAATAATAATTACATTTCGCTAGTCAGCTTCTATGTGGTTTCTTCAGTTTTCTATATCTGCTGTATTCCGATTCAAAAGTCTGTATTAACAGTTCTTTAAACTTCAGCCTTCTTCTGAACATGAATGAAACATTGAAGAACATGAACTATTGTTCTGAACATCTCTTGCTGCTAGAGACCTGGCAGCGCTTCCTCTTCCAATTATTTATTAATAAACTAGTATTTTCTGAGTCAGTGTCTCAAAGATGAAGTTGACGATCCTGACTCGCCATCTGCTCACTGGAGGCGCTTTTTATGCTTAAATGTATCTTTATGAATTAGGCCTAAAGCTAATGAAAGACTTTTGTCTTCGATTTGAATTATTTCGTTTTATAGCAGTGAAGTAATAATTTAAAGTAAATTTATTACTCGTACATTTATATACAAAAATGAAGTTTCAAAGGGCACTGGCACCTCCATGTCCTGCAAAGCTTTCACTCTCCACTCAAACGATTGGATATGCGCCTAATAGCACACATTTATCTAGGTTAAACGAATAAACTAATATTGTGATATGCTTTAAGTTTTTAATATATATTAATTTTAATTCAAATCGTGATGACTTGAGAAGGCTAAATTGATCTGTTTGCCACTGCCGCTTGGTCGTTACTTTAAAAAACGAAAACTTGAGTTTCACAATCAAAACGTGTTCCAAATATATTTCTAAATAAACTTTATAAGCTAAAGAAACGAAAATAAATGTAATTACTTTGCTATTAAAAACAGCAGCTGTGCAATGGGGAAGAGAAAGAGAACTGGCCAGTAATTCTGATCAGCTGTCGACATTGTTAGCAACGAATGTTTGTTTAATAGCCTATTTATCACTTATTTAAGTTACTTTCCCATTTAAATGTATTATTTCTTTGATTTATTTTAGCGTTTTGTAGGTTGCTTGTTCACTGACGGAATTGCTAAAATAAACTGGCACGTTATTTGTTAATAATGTTTGAGCCTCATTTATTTTGAGTTTCAATATAAAAACACCGCACCACCGGCGGTAGTTGTACTTGGCCCTACTTTACAGTTCCTACGTGCACTACATGTTGTATTTAAATCTAAATTTAACATTAAACGACAGATGTTTCAGCACAATGAATGTTTTTGCGCTGAGTATTAATGGTCTCCCTGTCTGTGTTCCAGTCTGACGCTCATTCAGTAAAGATTTCAACTTAACACAGACTGCCAGAATGGACTTTTAGGCATAAACGGAAATGCTCGTGTGAATTTGTGACATTTACAGATGCAAACGGATCTCAAAGCCCTCACAGGGCAAGCCATATACGCTATTAGCTTCAAAATTAAAAAAAAGGAATTCTAATGTTTTGGGCTGCTTGAATCACGTAACTCTCAGCATCTCAATCTGTTTCCTCCACTATTTTTAGATACATTTTGTCTATAGAAATGCGTCATTCGGTGCTTTAATTTGACATGATCCTCTGAAGTTGTGCTCTGTGGACGGACCCGATTAATAGGTAATGAGAATCGTTGTTTTCGTAGTTGTTGCAGCCCTAATATGTATTTATTTATATACATAACGTATATAGGCCTACGTCGTATAATGTCCCGTTGGGCAGCAACTTAAAAAAAAATTATGGAAGTGTTGTGAACACAGCGCTGGGACAAATGTCTGCGTGTGCCCAATAGAAACGTATGGAGGCAGGCAGCCAGGCATGGAAGAAAACACGGCAAAGCTGCTGTAACTTTCAACTGTTGAGAAATATTTTTCTGCTTGCGTCAATCAAGCCCGGCCCGCCCCCAAGAGCCATATACCCCACCGTGATTGGTAGGTTCACTTAGCTCTGCACACAACACTGTAAAGTGTCATACATTTCAAACTCGCGGGCCGCAGTAACATTAAACTTTCATATTAAGGCGGGGGCCACAAACTGTCGTCCTGCGAGTTTGAGACCCCTGAGCTAGACTAATAGAGCAGACTCCAGATCCAGTGCCAGAGGAATCCAGCTCACCGGGAATCGGAAATCTATTGGATGACGCGGGAACGCAGTTTTTCCGGTTGACATTTTCAGGTAAGATTATTGAAATGAGCATGTAAACTGTAATTATTTAGTCAATAAGCCACAATAATACAGAAAATGTGTTTTAAGGTGGCGTGACACGAGTGTTGACATGAAATAACCGTGTTGCAACGTTATATATTACGTTAGGGCTGCCAACTCTCACGCATTCAGCGTGAGACTCACGCAATTGACACTTTTCACACGCTCTCACGCCACACATCCATTTTCTCACGCAGTCAAAAGCACCCTCAGTTAAAACTAATAATAAGATATTGGCTAAACAGATTTGGCAAAAGCTCCAGTGCGTATTTGTGTTTGTGCTCTGGAAATCGCCAAAAGACAACGTGTTTTCGTAGCGCTGAGCAATGTAGCCAATCACAGACATATATGTTGATCTAGAACGCCTGTGATTGGCAATTGCGTTCTGAATTCACTCACCTCTAAACGCCAGATTGCACTTGTGGACTCTCACTGTAAATAAGCGGTTCATTGATAATAAAAGGACTTTTGCGATTAACTGAAGCGACACGTTTTAGTGATTATCAATGAAGGGCTATTGCGCACTCCAAGGCTACGTTTAATCCGTTTAGAATTTGAATAAAAGTTTTGTTTTTCGTCCTGCTAACAGCTGTATACCCGGTACAAGAAGCAGAATTTCGGGAGTGATAAATCCCTCATGAATGAAGGATTAATTTTCGAATATGAGAAAAATATAATTTCTCAGAACAGCAGACTACAGAAAAATATTTGAATTTTCGTGTCAAAATATATATATATTTTTTAAATGCAGTTGCAATTATTTATAATGACTAAATCTAGGAATTCTTTTACTGCACATAACTTTTTACCACAAGAAAAGTAAATAGTTTTGCAGCACTGCAACAGTTATTTTACATCATTTTATAATAAAAACACAGTATGACATTTTTATAAATATATTTAAAAATAACAAATAATTTCACAATGCTGAAGTCAGACCAAATTTTAATAAAAAAATCTGCTAATGCGAACGTGTGTAGCACCTTTTTTGTTTCATGATTTAAAATGCAGTGTTTAGTTCTAATTTTCAATTTATTAATATTTTTTTGACTGCAAAAACATTTCATTGCCAGAAAAAAAAAATATTTATGGCTGGTAAATTCTCTCAAATCACCAAAAAATGTCGCTTGTATCATGAATAAAATGGCAGATATGGCAAAAAGTTTTAGGCCGTGCTTGTAAGTGTAGAAATTACAACTAAAGTATTGTAATTCCCCTACTGTAGAATAAGAGAAAATAACATACTGGTGAAATACTCATTTTTATTTACTTTACAGAATTGTTTTCCAATATTACTGTCATTGGAATAATAATATAAAATTATTATTATTATTATCATTATTCTTTTTTCAAATTATTTTTTATTCTAATATAGACTGAGACACTATATCACAACTAATAAGAGGATTAAGTCCCCTTTAAACCTCAAGATCAAGTCAATTCACCAGCTTTTTTCTTTGTTTAGTTTTCACACTGAAACTGTATTGGAGCTCTGAATTGTGAACTCTCAAAGTACACCAGATAGATGAATTTAACTGTAAAATGTACAAAATTTTCTTACGGGGGAGCATGCCCCCGGACCCCCCTAAAGACACTGCTGTGGGAATTCTCACTCCAAGCTGAACTCAAAAGTTGGCAGCCCAATATAAGCCTGTCGTTACTTTATATGAATTATGTGAGCATTAGCGTTGCTAATTAGCATGTTTTTCACATGTCTGAAGCTAATGGGGAAATTTTGTTTACTAGTTAAAGGCAAAATTAGCCTGTAAATGACTTATTTTTGTGTGTTGCATATATTGTCTGTCTATCTATCTATCTATCTATCTATCTATCTATCTATCTATCTATCTATCTATCTATCTATCTATCTATCTATCTATCTATCTATCTATCTATCTATCTATCTATCTATCTATCTATCTTCTCAGGCATTTCCTTCATCTGCATCCCATGTTCACTGATGTGTTTCTGTCTTTTAGGCTGTGACTAGGAGTACATGTTGCACTTTGCTTTATGTAATAATTGCCAATGTTTTAATTTCAGATATGGGAAAAGCAGTTAAAGCCACACGTTTCAGGAGCGTTAAGATTAGGGTGGTGAGGAGGTGTATCAAAGGTGTCTTACCTTAGTCCAGGTCTTCCCCAGCCCGACTCCAAACAGACCCCCCTTCAGACCCCTCTACATCTATTACATCTCAACAGACTGAACCTGATGAAGTGGCACGAGCTGTAGTTCATGTTCTCAGACTGCATACAGTAAGGCAAAGAGGAGAGAGCTTCATGCCTGGGATGCAGTCAAGGATGACATGCTTAAGGTGTGGTTTGAATGTTCAGCACCAATCACTACCCAGTGTGTCGTCTGCCTAGAATATGCCCATTATAGGTGCATTGAGTGCAGCACCACTGCAGTGTTTTGTGAGGCTTGTCTGAAGAGGACTCACAGAAATCCTCTGCATCTTCCTGACAAGTGGACTGTAAGAACAACAGCATGCAGTCATACATACAAACAGCAAACTCACAGTAATTACAAACAGATTCATTAGATACTTCTGATTCTTTTAGCACTACGTAGTATCAACTGTTTTAAAAACATTGTTAGAGCTATCAGTCTTTCTTACAGAAGGCCTACTATGAGCCATCCTCCCTGGGGTTATTCCTCTATTTACCTGAAGGCCATGATACCCATGCTGTGTACACAAAGGACATGAAGGTCATTGTCAGCACAGGTTTGTCATTTTACATATGATACAAAATGTTAATGTATTTAATTTTCTTGACAGGTTAAGGAATCGAATTCTATTTCATGTGGAATAAGATATATATGATAATATAACATAATAATATATTATTTCCTATAAGGTTTTAATCAAATTTGTGAAACATTTTTGAAACTTCTAATCTGTGTCTGTTTGCTGATTCCAACAATAACAAACATTCCCCCAGTTTCCCAGACAAGGCTTAATCTAGTCCTGGAGTAAAGTGCATGTTTGAGCTGTTTTAACAGAAAGCTAATTGTACTGGTATATCTTAAAATATGTCAGTGCTATTGTTTTGTCTCAAGATACAAACAGTAATGTTTTTTGTAGTGTACGTTTATTAAAGTTACTTAAATATCCTAATTGAACTTAAACCTAATCCTGGTTTAGGCTAAGCCCTGTCTGTGAAACATTAAATTGACAGTTGACACACTCAGGTGATTTTATTCTATGCTGATATGATAGTCTCTATAGTATTACTTGGTTATGTTTTTATTTTATTTTCCTCTTGTTATGTGCTTATGTACAGCTTTGTGTGTCTGTCACTGGAGTGTCAGGTTTCTGTTGAGGGTTTTTTGCAACACTCTGTGCTGGAAAAATAACCTCACACTTGCAGAGGTAAGTCAGTTTGCAGAGGTCAGTTTGAAGTCTTGTTTGTGAAGTGAACATCTCAGTTACTTTAATAGAACACTGACGAGTTCATATAGATGTGAAAATGACACCTTTCTTGATTGTACTACACCATTAATTATAACAACTAAAAGTAAACAGCTCTGGAACCATCTAGGATTGTATAGTTGCAAAAGTATTCTTGTTATTGTTCTATAAAATAACATCTTCTGAGTGAACCACCATCACCAGATGTTAGTGTAGGAAATAATGTGTTCACTGATTGCTGCTTATACCGCAGGTTAACACACTCCACAGAGCCTTGGTGGGAGAATCCAGATCCCATTTTAGGCATCACCACTTCGGAAAAAGAAGTTTGGTAGATATTTGGCCAGAGTTAGATGATGGACCATATGCCCAGCAGGTCCAAAGGTTGGTTCTAGTTCCATGGTTCTTGTTTGATTAACCGAATTGCATTTTCCATGACGCGGCATTGAATTGATATCTGCAAAATTAGTTATTTTTTGTATAAAGTATTATAATAAAATAGTAATAGTATAAATGTATAAACCTGGTGCAGATAAAAAGAACAGTATTTCTGTAAGTGTTTGTTTTCCAGACGGATGGAGATATGATTGTGACATTGGATGCCAACTTTGGTCTTGTGAGGAAGCAAAGCTCAGGTACAAGTGCGGTTGAGCCGTTACATGGAGCCCGCATGTTTGTTGATGAAAAGGATGTCGAGGAATACCTGTTGTCTCATCTTGACAGCTCAAAGCCTCGCGAGGTTAGTCAAAGTCGTAGAATTTCATGGACTGAGTCCAACAAATATATAACTTGTGAAAAAAGATCATTATTCCTCCCGTAAATCTATGTTTTCCCTAAATCTTTAGGACTGCAGTAACTTCAAGGCTGGCGACGTGCTGAGGTGGCAAAAACAAGAGAAGAAACTTGATGTTCCAGGAGTGTTTGGAGCCTCTTGTCGTCATGAAATGCCCCTAATGTTTGTCATCATGAGCCAAGGAGAACGGCAAGTCTATGCCACAGTAGTGACATCTATTGACCCAGTGTTCCAGAATGATAATTAACCTGTTTGATTCGACATGTTCAGAAAATGTGTACAATAGCATGACCCTAACATAAGACATATTTCATTTGTTTTTTCATTTAACATGTTTTTTCAGTCACCAGATATAAACCTCATGAATATGGGAGATTTAAAAACATTAAAACATTTTAACTTTACCACTATTCTACAATCTTAATAAGAACACATGAAAATAGTTTGGATCATTTTGAGTGCTCTTATTGAGTATTTAGGTATTGAAATTGATGCTGGAGATTGTTTGTATTATTGTTTTTTACTTTTCCATAGTATAAAGTGTCACCATTCTCATTTTTGTGTTGAAATAGATTAGCCTATCCCCTGTATGTCATCGATGAGCTACTTGAAGATGTGAGGACAAGAACATACACCTGCGAGTAGTCTATGACATTGCCTGTGTTGTTGCCTCACATTTGCACGTAAGTACTTTTTTTCTGTGTAAAACTGAATTATTGTTTTGAGAAAAGACACATTAACTCAAGATTGTGCCACACTGTGTTCAATCAGAAATCAGGGGAGGGCATACCACACAACATCTCTTTGGCCAAACCAGCATTTCATGTTTATGGACACAAATTGCCCTGCCAGGTAATTCATTGACTTTATAGAGACATCAGGACCTGTGTCACACATCATTCACTCCTTGTTTGGCCTCCGTTTTCCTGTCTGTCAACTGCACAGCTGAAATTAAGGAGATATGCTGAAAAGTTGCACCGTTTAGGACAATAAAGTGAAAACCTCTTATCTCAGATCTGTCTGGGTCAAAATTATCACTATAAGCAGATAATGTTTTCTTTATTTTTTATACAGATTACATTTGTATAATTATAACATAAATATAAAAATGATCAAATGAACAGCTTCGATATTTTTTACTGATTTAAAGATTAAAATAATACAAGTTGCACCAAGGCCCTCTTCTGCTCCAAGCCCTGTCTGAATGGTCAGAGTAAAAGCTACTCTACTCACCTGACATACAGTAGACCTACCTGCGGTTGTGAGAGACAAATTGGTGTACATTAAATTGTCTTCGCAGAGATGCAGCTCCTGCAAAGACTAGACAAAGCAGAGAAGATATTGATTCTTGCTCAAGAGGAGATCTCATCGGTCATCAGAGAGGCACCAGGTAAACAAAGCACATGAGAAGCAGGTAACAATAGTTGTAAATTGGAGAATTTGAGATTCTGTTTACAAGCACATTATGCACAGAGTATGTAGCATTGATGTTGTCTTGTTTCCTGTTATTTTTGTTGTGTAGTGTTGGTTTCTGAGGGAGACATGGAGAAATGGAAGAAAAGGGAGATGGAGCTAGCCCAAAAGAAACAGAAACCAATACGTAAGCAACTGAAGTGAATGTGTGAATGTCTTGAATACTGTAAGACGGTCGTGAATATTATTTGCAAAGAATATAGCAAAGATGTTATACTTTCCTTTTCATGTAGAGTGATGAAATACAATCCTGTAAGCCAGGGCTGCCCATTCCTGTAGACTACCTACCTACATACCTGCAGACTTTAGTTCCAGTCCTGCTCCAACGCAGCTGTCTGTCATTATCAAGTGCTGACTAAGAGATGAATTAGCTGGTTCAGGTGTGTTTGATCAGGGTTGGAGCTGAACTTTGTAGGATGCTAGATCCAGGAACAGGATTGGGCAGCCCTGCTGTAAGCTATGTGAAGAAGTAACATGAAATGAAGCACTTTATTGGAGCAGTAATAATGTATTTATCTGTTCTCCAGACACTGTCTGTAGATGGAAAAGGGACTACATCATCAAGCGGATTCAGTTCTACAAGTCAAAGTAGGAGTTCAATGTGTTTATTTTAGACTGTATGGTAGGGGTTTTCAAGCCTGTCCTGGAGCCTCTCCTTCTCTGCACATTTTTCATGCCTCTCTCATCTAATACACCTGAATCAACTCATCCGCTCATTAGTAGAGACTGCAAGACCTGAATTGGGTTTGCCTAATAAGGGACACATATCAAATGTGCAGGACATAAAACAAGGTTTGAAAACTCCTGCTATATGGTAATTACTAGAGGTCGACCGATATTGGTTTTTACCGATACCGATAGCTAGGTTGGACCACACTGGCCGATACCGATTAATTAACCCATAGTTTTTGAAAATGGATACTGAACGGCAACTAAAATAGTGCTCTACTATTTAAAAAAAAATACTAAACCATACTTTGTAAATGAATAAAAATATTAATATTAATTATATATTGATAATTAAAGTTATTTCATAGTCCATTAATGTTAACAAAATAAACTTCAAAATGTAACAATATTACAGTAAATGTTGAAATGAACAGACTCTAACAAGGAACAACACTTCTATTCTACAGCTTTCATCAATCTTAGTTGATGTTACAAATGGGCTCATTGTAAAGGGGTGGGAATCTTTACATTTGACCAATATGTAAAATTGCAGGTTTTCTTCCTTTTGTTTATATTTGGAATCTCTGTATGTCCGTAGGCCTACTGCCATCTTAAAATTAAGATTCAATTTAATTACGATTTTCAATATCAACTAAATATAACCACGTGTCACATTCTCAGTTTTCAATATTACTGCACATGGCTACATTTTCATTTACATTTTATATCTAATTGATTTTTCCATTAAAACAGGGTACTTTTTTAAACAATTACTTATTTAAAATAAGTGTTCTTTTTTCTTTATCATTTGATTATTACTGATGAGATCGTAGACAGTAGCTTCTTTAACAGGCTGCATTAAAACGAATGCACAGATCTATTTCGATATATCAAATGTTTTGTCCTGCTCTGAAAACATAACTGACTGTGTGTACTGTAGATTAGTTTTGTATAAAAGTATTAAAAATGCAAGTGCATTTAACCACATCTGCAATTGAGCTTTTTAGGACGAACAAACCCAAAGCACAAGTGAAAGTCTGTCAGTGCGCGAGTTTAGTGCATCTAATAGTACTGCATTACAAACGACTGAAATGAAGGCATATGTAAAGTAATAAACTGCGGTTGAAAGCTCACACTGTCAAACAATATGGAAGGCCAAATGGTTCAAATACACACAAATTTTAACACGTCAAATACCTGTACTTTACATGTATTTAACGTGTACTTAACATGCATATACTGAAAAACTTAAAATCTTTTTTTACTCTTTTTTTGTCTTTTAGAGTAGTAGAAGACATTCTACCATTATATCATTTAAAATTACAATCAAAAAACAACATGTACTGTATGTTACCATCAAAGAATTAAGGTGGGGAAACCAATTACATTAGAGGTTCTTAATTAACAGGTTTAGGATACAGAGCGCTGTAATAAATATCTTTGGAAAACAATGTGAGCTTTTTGTACTTAAATTAATGGCCACCAGGTGGTGCTTGTTTCATCCTCTTTTATTCAGACATTCTGGAATCAAAGTACTCAAATAAGAGCACTTTCAGGATTAAAATGAGAGCTTATACCTATTTCTTATTAAGCATTTATTTGTGAAATAAAGAGAATGGAAGAGTGACATCTGCACCAAACATACAAATCCTAACTCTCCACTGACAACTGATCAAAACAAAATATCTTTCAAAGTTGTGTTCTTCACCACCTTTATAAGACTGCAGCAAACAAAGCAAATCCCTATTCTACATCCAGTGAGTGCAGAGAAATGTTGAAGAAATGTACATTTTCTTTTTTAACTATTTTACATAAATTCAATATTTTTTTTATAAATATATGCGATCCTGACACAGAGGGCCAGACTAAAATGGTTCTGTGGTCATAGCAGACACATCTGCAAAACATCCTTAGAACAGGAAAGGGAAACTTATATATTTACATTTATTAATTCGGCTTTTATACATAGCAACTTAGGAGAGTACATAACATTTTGTCAACATGGTAAAGAGTAGCAATAGTTTACATGGCCATGTTACTAGGAGCATGAAGCAAGCAAGAGAAAGAAAGAACAATATGAAACATAGGTTATATAGGTTTTCTTTGCCACAATCCAAGCGTTCTGCTTTGTTCCCGATATACTTTACCTTTCAGAAGCACTGACAGAACACAGATTCCTGCTTTGAGCACCAATTGACAAACTTATGGTCATCCATTCAGACAAATAACTGATGTCCCTGAAACTATAGACCAAAAGAAACTTTTTATTCAGAGATGAGTGCAGTGCATAGGACATCCTTCCAAAGGAGAGCAGCATAACAATGAAGAGTTGAAATCACATCATTTGGTAAGATCCTTTGGTTTATTGATGCTAAGGTATTTTAAAGGTATGTATTTTCAATGTCTTCTGGTTAAATGTAAGTATTTGTGTTTTATATATTGATCTGTATGTTTCAAATGACAGCATTAAAGGCCTCTATTAAAAGTTTACAATGGTCGTCTCCTCAAGGGTCTTAATGTCATCACGAGACATGACTGTTGAAGCAGTAATTTGACATCACGTCTATGTTGGGAAAAATAATGTTGATTTTGTTTATAGTCATGATGAAAGTCAACTGTACAAAACTGTTCAATAAACTCTGCTCATTTTATTCTATTATCACTTGGTCCCTGCATGCTATTCTTCCCTTACGTTTGACACTACCATCAGTTTCATAATCTTTTAAATAGCGATTCTCTCGATATAAATAAAAACTTGATTTACTAATATGTCCAGGTTAATATGTGACCCTGGACCACAAAACCAGTCTTAAGTGGCTGGGGTATATTTGTAGCAATAGCCAAAAATACATTGCATGGGTCAAAATTTTTTATTTTTATTTTATGACAAAAATCATTAGGAAATTAAGTAAAGTTCATGTTCCATGAATATTTTTTGTAAAATTCCTACTGTAAACATATCAAAATGTAATTTTTGATTTGTAATATGCATTGTTAAGAACCTAATTTGGACAACTTTAAAGGTGATTTTCTCAGTCTTTTTGATTTTTTTGCATCCTCAGATTTCTGATTTCAAATAGATGTATCTCTGCCAAATATTGTCCTATCCTAACAAACCATACATCAATAGAAAGCTTATTTATCTCAGTTTTGTCAAATTTAACCTTCTGACTGGTTTTGTGGTCCAGGGTCACATATGGGTTCTGAATAAAAATAATTTAATTGAAGAATTAAAATAAATAGTTTACATTTGTATGTAAATTGTTAGAAAAAAAAAAAAAGGGAATACTTAGTCATCACAGCGTATCACCAAGTTTATTAATTTACAGGAATATTGATCAATCCAGTAAAGAGGCACAAGTGATTGTGAACCATTTTCACTTGTTTTTGGTGCTAATAAAAGTGACAACGGTTACACTCGAGTGGAAACAGCAAGGGATTTCTGATGATTATAAATGAAGAAATAATTTTAAAAAGGAATTAAAATGGTTGGCTATTTTGTAACTAAAATTGCGTATTACACAAGACACAGTTTTGTTCCCCCGTCTGTCAGAACAGAGTTGCAGCCCTGGTTACTGGAATGTAAGAACAAAATAATGTGACAAGGACAGGCTAGACAAGGGTTTTCTATTAGAGCATTTTAATTGGTGGCTTGAATTCATGTCAAATGTAATACCAGAATCACACATCTGACTTTGCACTACCAATCTGCATTTATGTTGTCTGTTTTTATTAGAGGTCGACCGATATTGGTTTTTACCGATACCGATAGCTAGGCTGGACTACACTGGCCGATACCGATTAATTAACCCATAGTTTTTGAAAATAGATACTGAACGGCAACTAAAATACTGCTCTGCTAGTTTAAAAAAAGTAATAAACCATACTTTGTAAATTAATAAAAATATTAATTTTAATTATATATTGATCATTAAAGTTATTTCATAGTTCATTAATGTTAACAAAATAACACCCTAACAAGGAACAACACTTCTATTCTACAGCTTTCATCAATCTTTGTTGATGTTACAAATGGGCTCAGTGTAAAGTGTTATTTCATATTAACAGTAGGGGTGGGAATCTTTACATTTTAACAATATGTAAAATTGCAGTTTCTATGCTTTTTGTTTATATTTGGAATCTCTGTATGTTAGTACTGCCTTATTAAAATTAAGATTCAATTTAATTACGATTTTCAATAACAACTAAAAATAACCATGCATCACATTCTCAGTTTTTCAATATTACATGGCTACATTTTCATATACATTTTATATAATTTATTTTGAGCAAAATTTACTTTATTTTTTTATTATATAAGCAGGCTACTTTTAAACCAATTACTTATTTAAAATAAGTGTTCTTTAAGTATCCAAAAGTTAACAGACAATAGTTATTTTTTCCTTTCGTTTGATTATTACTGATGAGATCATTGACAGCGGCTGCTTTAACAGGCTGCATTCAAACGAATGCACAGATCTATTTCGATATATCAGATGCCCTGCTCTGAAAACATAACTGACTGTGTGTACATCAGTTTCGTATATTAAAGTATTCGAAATGGCAAGTGCATTTAACCGCATCTGCAATCGAGCTTTTTAGGACGAACAAACACAAATTGCAAGTGAAAGTCTGTCAGTGCGCGAGTTTTGTGCATCTAGTATACTGCATTACAAACGGCAGAAATGAAGGCACATGTAAAGTAAAAAACTGCGGGTGGAAGCACGCACTGTCAAGCAATGCACACGAGTCTCACAGTGCAAATTCTGTGCAATGAAACCAGCCGCGTTTCAGGCGCTCACGCGTGCCATATGCGGGGAAAAACACAAGCTCCTTGGAGAGAGGGTTGCGATGCAGCGCTGCGTTGCGCGGACAACTCGCAGGTATCTAACACACACAGGATGCGTCGTGTAGTTCAAGCAGAAATCTAAAACAGTTTATTTAATCACCAAATGGGCAAATGTTTACTTCAAGAATGATCAAAAAAGCGGCAAAGATTAGTTTAAACAACAGATCAAACGGAAAGAGAAAGTACGATCTATATTGTTGTAGCCATTTAAGAAAATGTGTTATCTGTTTTACATTTATGTTTAAATATTATTTGTTTGTGTTTTGTTTCAGTTTAATCTGTTAATTACGAAAGAAGTGTGTGTAATTTGTAAATGTCATAAAGGACGTGGTATGAATTGGACGGCAATTAGCCGGGAGAATTGGAGAGGGTCAGACACAATTGTTGACCACTTCCACCTTTTTATTTGTGGAAAATCCCTTTTTAAACGAATTTCGTTTTGTATAATTTTTATCTTAATTTTGAATACATATTTTTGTTGACCAGTTATTAAAATCAAGTAAGAACAAGGAAAATTGCATTGTGAAATAAAGTGCGTAACAAGATGCAAACCTACCATGCTTCCGTGGCCTGAAGAAAAGGCTAAAACATTAATTATAGCTCTATATGAAGCATACAGACTTTATTAGAGCTACAGAAATACGAATTTATCACTTAAATGCACAATCTTCCAGCAGGGTCAAGCCTTTATAAACATTACATATCTGTCCCAAATTGTTGTTAATGTAAAACTGTGAATGGCGCGCTGTGGCGCAGCAGGATTCACTGAATGAACACAGTTTGCTTTCTCACATCTTTAAATCTGCAATTTTGCTGGCTATGAATATGACCAACTGGATATAAATCAATGCAAATATATGGTAACAATCCTGACATTTAACATTGGTGTCTGACTTAACCTCTCATACTCTATGACAGCATAGTGGAGCATGAGCCGCTTCAGCAAAGAACGCAATCCGGAAAAACTATCGGCATGGATTTTTGCAGATAACTGATAGTTCAGCCAATCAACTATCGGTGCCGATTAATCGCCAAAACCGATACATCGGTCGACCTCTAACGGTAATACCTCGGTATGTGTGGCATGGTACGGTATTTATTGAATCATTTACAGGAAAAACAAAACTAATGAAGAGACTCGAAAAAAGTGCCAGAAGTGTTTATTAAACAGTTTACATGAACACTGAACATATCAATGGCATACAAATTAGCCATCTATCTGTAAACTTTGAAACAGAAACTTAAATATTTTAATTTTAGTAACAAAAAAAATATTAAAGCATGTAAAAAACAGTCAAATCAGTTTAGCTGAATGAGTTGTCTGCTTGAAATAAGACTTTTTTTCTTACCCCATTGGCAGATTATTTAGCTTGTTTTAAACAAAAACTCACTTAATTTTGACTTGTTTTTAATAAAAACAAGAAAATAATTTTTACTTGTCTAGAAAATCCTTCTTGATTTAAGAATTTTTTTTAGATATTTTGGCTGGAAACAAGACAAAATTCTAAGTAAGAAAAGCATTTTTTGCAGTGCAGTAGGCTCTCATGCCTTTCTTTTGCATTAAATCTTTATTAAAAACAATCCTTTAAAGAACTTTTCTACCTGGACAAGTGCATCTATTATGTTGCCTAGTTTAGCCTCTTTAAAACGGCACCTTTCCTTATTTTAAACCTAGCCAAAAAGCCACGTGTTGACTGTGAAATTTATATGCATTTATGGTACATTCCGTGTCAATCCATGTTAATTTTTACAGCGAACAACCTACTGTAACATTAATTCAGCGCATGCAGCGCAGCAAAAAATAGACTCTGTGGCGAAACGACCGCTGCACTGCTGCAAAGGCAGCGCTTCTAGGACGTACTGCCGGACAGCAACCGCGTGCAGTGTGAACGCTCTAATCCCTTAACATGGGTGTTGAAAAGAATATACGTGACGCTTATGCACTTCAGACGGAGCAGGTTCGACCATTTCTATCTCTTTTCCTTGCTGCTACAGTCTGTAGCGACAACAGACCGCAAAGGATGATGGCCACGCCTGGGCTGATGGGAAATGTAGTTCTGCTACCTCACGTTCGCTCCTTTCGCCTGAGCAAACTATTCTCAGAAGACCTATTGTTTTATCGAGTCATGCGACCACGGTAGTATCGAAAACAATGTGTTATTGCGGTTTGACGGTATTTTCAATGCCGTTACATCCCTAGAAGTATCTCAACACTTATGTATTGTAACACTTACCTCCTTCCACCAGGAGATGGCCACAACTGCACGTCTAAAAAAGTATTTATCATTGAACCATTCATTCAGATGATTCTAATATTGAAAAACCTCTATTAATCAGGGATGTGATTTTTCCGGATTAATCCGGAATTCCGGATTTTTCGACCTGAAAATGTGACCTATGTCACGTATTTGCGACCGTTCGCAAATGGCGGATGGCGAAGTATGATTCCGGACCGCAAGATGCGTCCATGCGGACCGTGAAAGCTTTTGACATAATAATAATAAAAAAAATGCCAAACGCTATTTCTAATAAATACATTTATATCAAGCACACTAGGGTCAGCGTTTGGGTGCAATCTTCCGTGCAGTGAGGAGAGAAAAGATCGGCAGACAGATGTAGCTTTCAGTGAGTGAAAAACGTTGATGGAAAATGCATTATTTTGGGGTTACGTCGCAAAATATTGTAAATATATCTTTTTATACTGTATTTTTATACATATTTATATTTTAAACCACGACGGTGAGCCAATGGATATCACACAAGCAACGTGAAAACTGCATATATTAAAGTGAAAGTAAAAACAGCGCTTTCAGCATCTAATGTGCACATTCTCTAAGATACAATGATAGACGAATATACTTCATATGCTGATATTAATTTACTTCCCTAATATTTCTCTTCTGCAAAATAAAAAGAAACGTATTTTGTGTAGGCTAAGGGTTTTTGAAAGTCAGTTCTTGAAATAAAGCTCTTCATATTTATTGATGACTGTAGTGTTATTAGGGGTTAAGAAAGACTTAATTATTTCAGGTGGTCTTAAATGTGGGGACTAAAAGGCAAGAATTGCGATGGAACTTTATAAGGTTATCCATTGAATAAATATGAGCGCTGCGCGTTTCAAAGTCAGCTGCAGCGCTGCTTTGTGTATCATTCTGATAGCGCCTCCTGCTGGAAGAGAATGATCTGACATTTTTTATCAGCTCGAACGTCTACTGTTGTCAGAAAGACCAATGTAAACAAATCAGTCCATGGTTTTAAGCACCAAACACGTAGAGTTGTAAATGTTATCTGATGGATCGACAAGATCATGTGTTATACAAATTTAAACAATTAAGGCAATAAAATATATGTTAATTAATATAATTCTTGATTGACAATAATTGTTTAAATTAATATAAGAATTGATACTTTTGACTCTTGAAGGCTGGAATGTGAATTTTATAATTTAAGAAATCTTTTTTGTTTTGGGAAATCTGCATCTCAATTGTAAATCATGCTTTTTGCAGTCATTTTAATTATTTATTTATTAATTAAATTTTGTTCAGGTCTTTAAAAAAGTATTTAAATGTGTAGAATTTAAGATTAAATATGCTGCAGATACCCTGGTCTCGCGAAAAAAAAAAACATAAATAGTTTTTTATATATAATTGTCTGGACCTCGAGCCGTTTTAGTTGAAGACCCCTGGATTAGATCGATTTTGAGTGATTTTCTACTATGGCAGGATGTTTAAGCTGCATTAACATTAACTTACTTGTATTTGCTAGCTATTAGGGATGCTCATTTCGGTTAATTTTCCCAACCGGGGGGGGGGGGGGGGGGATATATTTTCCTGCTTTTTTGTCCTTAGCCAATCACATGCCTGATTAATTGAGACACTGACTCCTTTTTTATTAGTTTGAATATAAAGTACTGTGCAAAAGTTTTAGGCCAATAGGATTTTCGCCAAAACAAAAAAGGTTTTAAGTCGGTTATTTCTATCTTTTGTTGTAGTGTGTCTGTAGGAAATATCAGTTTGCATTTCCAAACATTCATTTTGCCATTAATTGTACAAATCCAGAGAGATTTTTGTTTGCACAAGGAGTCTGACATAGGGCTGGGCGATATGGCTGAAAACTATATCACGATATCAGTGTTTCATATCGGTCGATATCGATAATTATTGATATTTTTATGACCCATTTAAAATAAGGACCAGGAGAAAAATATATTACACTCAAGCATTTTTATTTTAAACTTAACCTTCCTCTGATCATAATCCCCTCAGTTATTAAGACAGAAATGTCAACAACCATGGAAAACTCAAATAATTAAAATGTAAACATAAGTCTAAAGTCACAATATACACTTAATTATCTCTTAATCCTCAATTCAAACCCCATTCATTGTCGATGTAGTGAATGGTCAAGCTAATGTATGGCCCAGAAGTACGGCTTGACCACAGGTCAGAGGTTGTTGCAAAGTACTTGGCTGATAATATTTATTTCTGCACAGATTGCTGGTTGCCAGTAGCCAACATTACTTCTTTCCTGGTACTTTAGCCTATACTTTGTGTAATAACAAAAATATTTATTTAAGTGAAAAAATAAGTCCAAAACTTTCAACATTTTGAACAATAGGGCCTTACAATCTTTCTTTAATTTTTTTTTTCAGAAATTCTTGTTTAAATTTTTCTGATAATCAAATGAAAGCAAAATCACTGATTTATTTTTAAAAATAAAAATAAACAGAGCTTTACTGTTAAAATTAATACATAGAAGAAAAATTATATTCAGTTAAAAAAAGGTTTAATAATAATAGTATTTTTTTCAACAATTAAGTGGTGACTCTTTAATTATTTTTTATCATATATTGTTTTATGTAAATTATTTAAATGTGAACATATAAACACCTACATTATACTGTACAAAGTAATACAAGACTAATATTGTTCTGTTACATGTTAAACCGTACTTTTATTTTGACAGGTTGCCGTGAAGTTTCAGTGTGTAATACAGTATGAATGATGCTAGTTTCACTAATGAAATGGTAAAATTGACAAAAAGTGACACTCACAGCAGCTTTGGAGATGTATTTATTGGAATTTGTCTGTTCATGTGAGATGCAAAGGCCAAAAATTAGCGGGAGCGTCACGTGTGCATTATGCGTGTAACGTTAGTGAAAATAAAACGCGTCTCCTCAATTCATTCACATAGAGGCAAACGGAACATGCAGGATTCTTATTGAAACGGTCTTTTTGCATTTCAGTTTTCACAGACACTAGTCAATATCGCGATCTGAATTAATTAACAGACCAACTTTTGATTTATTGGTCCAAAAATCGACGCATTCCGCGGCATTCCGCCCTATAGTAAAGTCCGTTTTTATGAATGGAGTCCGCGATCCCGTCTGTGAGGAGACATTGTAAACGCGCGATCCTGTAGGAAAAAAGGAAAAAAAAAGGAGAGACAGAAATCAAATGCCGTCGTGTAAATAAGATAAATAACATAAGGCTATTTAGTTTGTTTAATACAACAACATGGACCCGTTCTGTAGGAAAGATAACCTTAACTTCTATTGTGATCTGGCGCTATGAACTGAACGTTAAAGGGGGGCTGGGCGGGCCGACGAAGAATACAAAATATCGAACGTTTTATCGAACACATTTTTTATTGATATCGATCTCTTGTCTATCGCGATATATATCGTTATCGTTTTATCGCCCAGCCCTAGTCTGACAACAGCCAGTGCTCCACACAGAGATCTGATCTCATCCTCATCCAGTCTGTCTGGAATCACATGAAGAAACACAACAAATGGAGACAATCCTAGTGGCCTAAAACTTTTGTTTTACAACAGTACTTGTTGCTAACCCACTGAATTGATGGTCATGCTCATTGACTGATGTTTCCAAAAATGTTTAATCCGTTGACATTCAAGTAGACACCGTAAGAACTACGACACAAAAACAAACACAAACACTACATAACCCAAATATGAAACATTACATTGCAATTCGAATAATACAAATATACAAAGTCATTTACCTTATAACCCTTTTTCAGTGAGGTGCAAAAGTCCAATTGAGCGAGAAGAACGCCACAAGGCGCAAGCTGCGTCCTTCACAAAGCGCACACACCTGCCGACAGCGGAAATGGGATGCGCTTTATGCAATCACTGTTGCGCGTTAAGTTTGTACCAAAATAAAAGTCCCTTCAAAGCTACTCCCTTCAAGAGGGTCAATACAATGCAGATTTCAAAACAGATTTTCAATTAGCAATCCTTTACACTCCCACCAAATCATGAATCACAATACATGAATGATTTTCAAGTTACAATAACACAGCAATACACTTGTATAAAATACATAAACAAAAACAAAACAAAAACAAAACAAAACAAAAAGATTTAACAAGCTTCCAATAATAAAACTAACTTCTGCACTGGACGTTCAATTACAGAAGGCTTGCCAAGACGTTCTCCATTATTTCCCAAGGTTTTATCACCAAGCTGAGCCCTAACTTTCCTCACAAGTCCATCTGAATCTATAGTTGTTTCAAGAATTCTACCCAGAGACCATCTGTACCTAGGTAGGTCATTATCCTTAACAATCACTATGTCCCCTTCTAAAAGATTTCTCCTAGGGGTATGCCAGCATTGTCTAGCAGCAATATTAGAGAGATACTCTTTTCGCCATCGGCTCCAAAATTGTTCAGCAAGGTATTGAACCTGGCGCCACCTTTTCCTAGCATATACATCTTCTCTGGTAAACTTGCCTGGAGGGGGTAAGGCAATAGTAGATTTCATGGTAAGAAAATGATTAGGTGTTATTGGCTCAGGACTATCTGGATCACTTAAGTTGTCGACAGTAAGTGGGCGACTGTTCACGATAGACATTGCTTCATAAAGGAATGCTCTTAAAGAGAAATCATCGATTCTTTCTGAAGCAACTGAAAGCGTAGACTGGAGAACACTTTTAACTGTCCTAATCTGTCGTTCCCATACACCTCCTGTATGACTTGCGCATGGTGCATTAAAGACAAAGTCACACTGATTCTCAGATAGAAAATAATTCAGCTTCTCAGTGTCAAGTTCTTTAAGGGCTTCAGTCAACTCATTTCTTGCACCAACAAAGTTGCTTCCCTGATCAGATTTAATTTGCCGGACTGTTCCACGTATGGCAATAAAGCAACGCAAGCCATTAATGAAAGAATCTGTTGATAAAGAATCAAGCATCTCAATGTGAATTGCACGAGAAGAGAGACAAGTTATGATTAATCCATATCTTTTATACACCTTTCGTCCCTGTTTCACAGAAAACGGGCCGAAACAGTCCATGCCACAGTAAGTAAATGGTGGTGAAGGATTCACTCTCTCGGAAGGCAGGTCAGCCATCCTTTGCTCTTCTGTTGGTCGCCTGTGTTTTCTACAGGTAACACAATTACGCACATAAGATGCTACGACACAATTAATGCCTGGGATCCAAAAACCCTTTGAACGAATTTCATTAATGGTAAACCCTTTACCTTGATGTTTAACTCTTTCATGACAGTAAGCTATGATCAATTTTGTGATATGATGGTCTCTGGGGAGAACTGCAGGATGTTTATACAGACTGCAAACAGCAGAATTGCTTAGTCTTCCTCCCACCTTAAGCACACCATCAGTATCAAGGAATGGATCTAGACTGTACAATTCATTGTGAGATGACAACTGGTTACCTTTGTTTAACACCTTCAATTCATTATGAAATGCATGTCTTTGCAGAAGTTTAACTATTAGGCACTCTGCCTTTTCTCTTTCCTCAACTGTAGAGAGACTGCTTGTTTTATCCTTATTAATTCGTCGTTGAATTCGTGCAATTGCTCTAACTACATGAAACCAAGATGAAAATTTACACAGGCGATTTACAACAGTTCCTTGCTCCACTACACCAGTGTTAAGGGTTTGAATACTTCTGACTTCTTCGTCACTTGATAGTATCTCTGGAATCTCACTGGAAGGAAGGGTAACCTCTTTATTCCATAGGAACATTGGTCCTGTAAACCAATTAGACGAAATCAGTTCATCTACAGTAAGACCTCTTGAAACATGATCTGCAGGATTGTTTTTTGTTGGAACATATCTCCATTGCTGTGGAACTGTGCTTGAATGAATCCTTTGTACTCTGTTAGCAACGAACGTGTGGAATCGTCTAGCCTCGTTATTGATGTACCCCAGAACAACTTTGGAGTCGGTCCAGAAGAACTCTTTGATGGCAGTATATTGAAGCTCTTCTTTAAGGATTTTACTAACATCCACTGAAACGACAGCAGCCGTCAACTCTAACCTTGGAATGGTTGTTATCTTTAACGGGGAGACACGAGATTTTGCCATTGCAAGAGTAACATGCATGTCATCCTTTTCATTTTTCAATCTCAAATATGAGCACTGTCCATATCCGCTAGAACTAGCATCCGAAAAATGATGCAACTCCACTTCCTTCAACCTTCCAAAATCAGGAGGAGCATATGTGCGGGGAAGAATCACCTTCTTCAAGTTGCCTAAATCCTTTTTCCAGAACTCCCACCTTGGCTGCAACTCATCACTCAGTATGTCATCCCAACCTATACCCTGTCTGCATACTTCTTGTAGTATCTTCTTTCCACAAAGGATGAATGGAGCTAAAAAACCTAGTGGGTCATACAATGATGCAATTGTGGATAAGATTCCACGTCGAGTGGCTGGCTGCTCCTTAAGACAAGTATCAAACTTAAAGCAGTCAAGTTCTACGTTCCACTGAATCCCCAATGTTCTCTCTATCAGGGAATCATCAAATAAAATGTCAGAGTCTCTTACATCATTAGCTCGTTCCGAAGGAGGTATACTCTCTAGGACGGCTTTATCATTGGACACAAATTTGTGAAGTCTAAGGCCACCAATAGCACAAAGTTCTCTGGCTTCTTGTGCAAGCTGAATTGCATCCTCTGTTGTTGGTACACTCGTAACACCATCATCTACGTAGAAGTTACTCATTACAAACTCAAAGCCCAAAGGGTACTGATCCTTGTTACCTTCAGCCAAATACTTCAATCCATAGTTCACACATCCCGGGGAAGAAGACGCTCCAAAGAGATGAACTTTCATTCTGTATTCTTGAGGTTGTTCTTTCAAGTCTCCATTTCTCCACCACAAGAATCGCAGAAAATCTCTGTCTGCTTCACACACATGGAACTGATGAAACATTTTCTCAACATCGCATATCAAAGCGACAGGGTGTTGACGAAATCTAAGAAGAACACCAATCAAATTGTTCATCAAGTCAGGTCCTTGAAGAAGACAGTCATTCAAACTGATTCCATCATACCTCGCAGAACAATCAAAAACAACTCTCAACTTGTCCGGCTTCTTAGGGTGGAAAATGCCGTGATGAGGAACATACCATTTTTCACCTTCGCATCCGCCATCTTTAACTTCCTCTGCCTCTCTTCTTTCAATGACATCCTCAATGAATTTTACATAATGCTCCTTATACCTTTGATCTTTTAACAGTTTCCTCTTCAAATGATTAAGTCTCACAAGGGCAAGTTGTCTATTGTCTGGCAGCTTAGGTCTTTCTTTGAAAGGTAGAGGCATTTCATAGTGTCCCGAACTATTTTTCCTTATACCATCACTTAATTTTTTCAAAAATGTAATGTCATCTTGGGATAAGGTTTTGTTGTCATCATTAACGTCTTTAAAATCAGATTCTAAAACACGTATAGCATCAGCTGGAGTTAATGGAGGGATTTCCTTAACAGAAAGTCTGTGGCAGACACTTGTGACACTGGAAGAATCAAGTTGGGGTAATGAAGGTCCAACAATGCTCCAACCAAGATCAGTTTTGACCGCATAGGGTTCATCATTCTCTCCTGAGATCACTTGTCTTGGTGCCAGAGCTCTTGCACAATTATAGCCAATCAAATGTCCAGTCTCACAGTCCTTCAAAGAGGGCATCTCATCAACAATTGTAGAAAGGTGATTCCAAGCTTTAGCCGTTTCACATGTAGGTATGTGTGCATGGTTGACTGGGATACAATCCTTAGTATAGACAGGAGGAAGTTCAATATAAGTAGCAGAGCTGTAACCTCTTACACGAAGTCCTGAAATTCTTTCACTTTTCACTATGGTGTCCCTTCCAGACATAGTGGTTAGTTTTAACTTAACAGGAAATCTGTCTGCCTGCAAGACATTGCTCACTTCTTGATCAATAAAGGTTGTATTACTTTGTGAGTCGAGTAAAGCGTAGACAAGTTTTTCCATACTCACATCTTTGCTTGATGAGATCCATACTGGCACAACCATTGAAGTGTAAGATGATCCTCTTCCAGCTACACTTAACGATAAGGCACTTGTTGATTCAACTTCTGATCTTAAAGCAGATGGCGTTACAGGGGCTGACCTATCTCTTTGGATGTAGTCATCATCATGGAGGCAAGTAGGATGTTTCCCTTTACACATACTGCAGGAAAGATGATGACGACAGTCTCTCACACTATGGCCAAATTTCAAACATCCATAACAGAGATTACTTTCCTTCACATACTCCCGTCGTTCTGCTAATGTCTTGGCCATCAGTTTGAAACAATCATAAATCTGATGTCTGGAATCTTGACAAAACAAACAGTGAGGTTTGGTAGGCTCCTTTATGACCTTTGATCGATTTGGTCCCAAATCAGTCTGAGTATTAAAAACATTAGCCTTATTTCCCTTAAACTCTCTGAAATTTCGTTTCTCAGCTGATGTTATACTAAGGGCATATGATGACGTGACTGGGTTACAAACAATCTCTGCCTCAAAAGAGACAAATGCTGCAAAGGTCTTAAAGTCGGGGAAATCCTTATGGTCTCTTAGGGTTTGCGTTACCTGTCGATTCCAACGGGAGGCAACCCATTCAGGGAGTTTTTGAATTAACTTTTGATTTTCCTCACAGTCATTTAAAATTTGTAGACTTGCAACATGAGGCATGGCATCTTGACAGGCATTAAGAAAGTCTGAAAATTCTCTAAGTCCAGCAGCATCCCTTGACTGAATTTTAGGCCAGTTTGCAAGTTTCTGTCGAAAGGCACGTTGTATCACAAATGGGTGACCATACCTCTGATCTAATTTGGTCCAGGCATCCTTATAAGCTTCATCGTCGCTCCTGTAGAAGGTGCCGTCCAAAGTTTTACGTGCCAATCCACCAACATACCTTTTCAGATAATAAAGTTTGTCAGCAGCAGATATATTCTTTCTATCAATCAACGACATGAAAGAAGCCTTCCACTCAACATACTGAATGGGATCACCATTAAACACAAAGGGTTCTGGAGCTGGTAGTCTGTTCAAATTTATGCTGTCCTGCATGGCTTGCACGAGAGAAGGTAGTTCATTTGGAGATAGAGAAACTGATTCATTTGCGGGTCGGTTAAGGGAACTCTGAGGCAAGCAATGTTGTTCTCCGGTAAAATAATTTGTTGACTGGTCAATTTCCTGCACTACCATTTGATTATAGGCCTCAAACCTAGCCTTTGCTACCTTCAAGTCTTTTTCAGCCTGTAACTTCTCTAGCTCACGTCTTTGAGCATTCAAATATCTCTCTTGCTTGTCTTTCAGTTCTTGAATTTTCTCCTTCTGTTTACTTTCCTCCATTAGCATGTTATACTCCACTTCTTTTACCGCTAATTCTGCAGCTGCTTCAACATGCTTTGAAGTTACAAGTGAAGATGCAGTATGCTGACTTAACTGAGCAATAGACTTGTGACTAATAGGGCTGCAACGATTCGTCGACGTTGTCGACAAAAATCGATAATAGAAATAGTCGACAATGAATTTCATTGTCGATGTTGTCGCCAGACAACCGAGTGAGGCATCTTTCTGCCGAGAGTCGCACATACGCAGCTTCTATGCTGAGCGATAACATACAGAAATGGCGGCGTCCAACGCAGCAGCTGCGCGTACCAAAACACGCCCGTTTCACACATACTGCGTCTGCAGTGCGTTTTTTTTTCCACACCCATGTTAACGGATTAGAACTGTAGTGAATTTTACAGGAGACTCATCTCATTTTAACTTGGTCCACCTAGGGACGCCAATTATGAAGTGAGTTCTGCTTTCGCCCACTAGAAAAGCGAAATAGTGTAGTGATGGGTACTCGCGTCACAGATGACGTAATGATTCTTGGATCACATGTCACTTAATGTGTGGTAATGAGTACATCACATAAGAAAGATTGGTGGGATATCTAGCTTGTAGAACCTCTCACTGTATTATCAACACAAGGAAGACACAAGTATAATAAAATAAATTTATTAACAAATGATAGACAAGAGTAATCAACTATTAAATGAATACAATAAATGCAAAAGGAATAAAGTGCATAAGATGCATAAAATGTGATTCAGTTGGGTGTTACTATGTCATAGCTATGTTATCTTATGGAAAGATAAACTGTTGCTACTCTGAAACAAATAAGGTGAAGAACCTTATTTTGCATCAAACAAATAAATGAGCTATTATTTGTTATCAACTGCAATCAGCTATACAATATCTAATGTAAATTAGAAAAATCATATACTGATAGTACACAACAATGCCAAGGTCTCTGGAAGAGGATTGGAAGTGATATTTACGTTCTCTGTGGTTGATTGAGCAGTCCGGTAGCGGTGAATTCTTCCACTGGTTGTGCTTGGAGCAGTCAGTGGGAAAAGGAGCAGGAATCCGTTTCGACAGCCTTGAGCATGAAGCGCTGTAGGATGCTGTTCTCCTGGAGCACCAAAGGGTCCTAAGATCTGGAACACGCAGATGTGGCCCTGGTGTAGGTGCTGAAGGCCCTTAGCTTGGAACACGCAAGCAAAGGTACCTGAAGTGAAGGTTTGCTTGCTGGAGCTCAACCTTGTTGCAAATGTCTGTTGGTCTTCTGCCTCTCTGGGCTAGAGACTCAGAACTTGTTCAATCCGCTTTGTCTCTCTCGGATGGAGACTTAGGACGTGCTGCATCTGTTGTTGCCTCGCTGGACGAAGACTCTGAACGTGGAAAATATCTCTTTCTTCACAGACAGAACGTGGTCGTATCTGCTGCTGCCTCAAAGCTGGAGACTTGAAGCGTGGAGCGTCTGTTTCTGTCTCTCTGGACAGTAGGCTCAGAATGGTTGTGTCTGTTAGTGTCTCTCTCTTGTGGAGCTGGAGACTCAGAATGGAGGTATCTGTTGCTGCCTTCCCAGTAACGGGCCGCAGACTCAGAAAGAAGTTTGATCTGTTACTGTCTCACCCTTGTAATGGGCCGCAGACTCTGAACTTTGTTGCTCTGTTAGTGTCTCTTCCTTCACAGGCCGCAGACTCAGAACTTTGTGTAACTGTTATGTCTTTCCCCGACGGGACTCAGACTCAGTACTTTGTTAGTGCTCTGTTAGTGTCTCTTCCTTCACAGGCCACAGACTCAGAACTTTGTTGCTCTGTTAGTGTCCCTTCCCCTACGGCACTCAGACTCAGAACTTTTGGTGTTCTGTCAGTGTCTCTTCCTTCACAGGCTGCAGACTCAGAACTTTTGGTGTTCTGTTAGTGTCTCTTCCTTCACAGGCTGCAGACTCAGAACGAAGTTTGATCTGTTAACGTCTTACCCTGCCGGGCCTCAGACTCAGAACTTTGTGTAACTGTTATGTCTTTCCCCGACGGGACTCAGACTCAGTACAAGGAGTGTCTTCTGGAGAGGTACCTTTATAACTTTTCGATGAGGAGGAGATTGCAATTTGGTGCTTCTCCATTTCCATGCTGTGATTGGCTGGTTCCATCAGAGCGGGGGAACATGGGGTAGTCCACCCTTCTTTCCTCTTGTGGAAGTCATTTGCATAGTCCAAACACAAAGTTAAAAAAGGTGTCAATAATGTTTTACTGGTGCATTTCTCATTTTCCAAAACACAATCAGAAAACATTTGGTCATGTAATGAACACATTAAGTCCAAACATGATGGGAAAAGATTGAACTGTCATGCATGCATTCATTTGTCCATTAACAGCTGAGTTTGTGTAAGATGTTGCACTACACATCGCTGTCAGTGAGAATACTTATTTCTCTGAATAAGTATAAGATGTGTGTGTTATGGTTCGCATCAGTTCAAGGTTTGAAAACATAGTTATGAATGGATTTGGATGGATCTTTGTGATCTCTCTTTGTTTCCCCCACTGCGTGCTGCGTCTGGAGATCCTAAGGAATTTTTATGGCCGCCACAGGCCAAACCTTAGGAAACAGTATCAAGGTGGGTGAAGGGCAGAAACTGCGTCTTGACCAATAGGAAGTTCTGTTCTTCCTGGGTTTTTGTCCCAAAGGTCTCTTCTTGCCCTCTAAGAGGTGTCTGGCAGTTGTCCTGGCATCCTTATCTGATGGCGTTGGACAGTTTGCTTATGTTAGTCCACCAAGATCCAATCAAAATGTAGCAAACCTTTGTCCACTATTGTGGCCAGGGAGGGGCCCTCGCCATAAACTGGGCCCTGGAATGCGTGGTCCACTACAGAACGTTCACAATGTACGGACTGCAAACGCGTTCTGTGTGAAAGCAAAACGAGTCTGTGCTTCTTCTGCACCGCATACGTAACGCACACGGACTGTAGACGCACTGCAGAGTATGTATGAAACAGGAGTAAAGTTTGGGAGCATTTTAGCCTGCTACGGCGAATTAAAATATTACCTGCATGGTTTGTAAAGCAGTCCTTGCGCATCACGGCAGCACCTCTGTGATGCACGAACATTTAAAGAGAAAGCACGTCGGACAGTTGAATGAAACGGATTTTAGCTGGCCTCGGTAAGATTTAAATAACATGGAAGCCAATACGTTTTGTTTTGGATATACATTTTTGTTTACTGTTTTATTGCTGCTGATGGTTTACAGGAAGAAAATGTTTACTTGATTTTAATTTATTTTTTCTTATAAAACAAGTGCCTGTCCATTAAAAAAATTATAGAGTTTCTTAAATTATGCATTTATGTCTGTACTGACCGAGCACTGTGCCTAATTGGTTTTAGACAGGGCATTTTTATTTACTTTTAGTATGAATTGGCCTATCAGCAGCAAAATATGCATCTTTTATTGAAGTACCCCCTTCTTTCTTGTGTTTACTATAATTTTCCACATAATTAAAGCAATCTCATGCTAAATTTGAGAAAAATTGAATAATTATCCGATTAGTCGACTAATCGTTTCAATAGTCGGTGACTAGTCGACTATTAAAATAGTCGTTAGTTGCAGCCCTAGTGACTAATTCGTGAAACAGTTGAGCCATAAATGGAACGAGCATAACTAGATTCGAGCAATTCCTTTAAGCGATGTTTTACTTGTTCTGCATCAAATTCATCAATGCCTGATATTCTTTCATAAGCAACCTTAATTAAATCTGTGGTCACTGCCTCACAAGCATCAATACGACGTCTTAACTCAGTAGATGGTGTGACATGGTCTCTAACCTCAACATAAAAATGCATAACATTCTCCTTTCCCTCTTCCAAGGTATCAACAAGAGATGCTAACTGACTCTCATTAAGATCGGACTTAAGTTGATCTCTGGCCTTGCGTGCTAACGTTTTCCATTTTTCATATAAGGAGATAAGCTTTCTTTCTTTCTTCTGAATTTCTTCCTTTTGCAATGCAATCATTTTTACAGTAGGATTACGTGGACGAACAGAACGTCTGAGACCTTGAGATTCTCCTAAAACGCCTTGCAATTTACCTTAAAGTTCACTCAGAACTTGTTCTTTAGCCTCAATAGTCTCTATTATCTGTTGTCTCTCTAAACTATTCGCTGATGTTTGATACTCATTGTTAAGAATTTCAATATCATGTTGAAGATTATTAATTTGGCTTTCACATTCCACATTATCAAAGGAGGAATTTGCCTCTGTCATTTTAAAACTGACCAATTAACACACAACCATAAAATGTCCAGCACTATTCGTTTAAATTCCAAAATGTAACAATCTGAAACACCAACAATAATTTTTTTTTTTTTTTTTTTTTTAAAAACAACCCTTTGGTCGAAATTATTTTCTTTCTTAAAACACACAAATATATTTCCTTCAAAAACAACAAACGATTTCACGTTCTCTTTTAAAGTCACTGAAATGTTCAAAATCTTGTTTGACCATAAAGAGAAAGTTTCTTGTTTAAGTATTTCACCTCAGTATCCGTTTGCTGTAGTAGATGTGTGTCGAATAAACGTAACCTGAAGAAGAACACAGCCTCGCAATCCGTTGTGCGTCGATTAATCCTCCGTTCTAGCTGTAATTATCCATAGATGAAACTCGTTAGACCATCAGAAATCGATCCTCTGCCCGTGAACACTCAATCCTTAAAGACCCGTCAACGTGGACACCGGTCGTTAATGCAGCAGGCTTCGACGACGACTGGATAAGTTCTTACTGTTGCTAACCCACTGAATTGATGGTCATGCTCATTGACTGATGTTTCCAAAAATGTTTAATCCGTTGACATTCAAGTAGACACCGTAAGAACTACGACACAAAAACAAACACAAACACTACATAACCCAAATATGAAACATTACATTGCAATTCGAATAATACAAATATACAAAGTCATTTACCTTATAACCCTTTTTCAGTGAGGTGCAAAAGTCCAATTGAGCGAGAAGAACGCCACAAGGCGCAAGCTGCGTCCTTCACAAAGCGCACACACCTGCCGACAGCGGAAATGGGATGCGCTTTATGCAATCACTGTTGCGCGTTAAGTTTGTACCAAAATAAAAGTCCCTTCAAAGCTACTCCCTTCAAGAGGGTCAATACAATGCAGATTTCAAAACAGATTTTCAATTAGCAATCCTTTACAGTACTGTATATATTTTTTTAAACTTAAGCAATGAACATTTAGTCAGAACTACTAGTAAATTACGTTATTTTGTTTAGAATTTGTCTAATTAATTTTTTTCTTCAGAATCATGAAAAAATTTTGATCTCCAATTAAAAAAAAAAAAAAACTTTCAATTTATCCAGAATCATGTAGCTTTAGTTTACATGTTTATTAGTGAATACAATTAATTAATATAAAAGTTTAATTTCATAAAGTACAAGCTGATATCAAAATGATACCTACATTTATTTATTTATTTATTTTTGCATTTTGTGTTTTTCTGTTGAATAGAATTGTTTTTCCTATATATTTCATTGAGGATTTAAAAAAAAAGTTTACACATGTTGTCTCGGGCTGTTCTTTAACCAAGTCTCGTGTCTCGTCTCGTGGGATAAGTGTCTCGTCACACCCCTATAAACTACATAATCTATCTGATAAATTGACATTAATATGGCTGTTTGTTTTGTTCTCTTCACAGGCTGTGTGGGTGTCATCTCACTGCTCAGTCCTGTGAGAGTTTGTCTTCAGCTCTACAGTCCTCAAACTGCCCCCTGAGAGAGCTGGACCTGACTAACAATGACCTGCAGGATTCTGGAGTGAAGCTTCTTTCTGAAGGACTGAAGAGTCCAAACTGTCAGCTGGAGATACTGAGGTAACTGGTTTTCCATAACATAATTAACAAAATTAGAGATGCTCCGATCAGCATTTTTGGGGCTGATCACCGATTACCGATCACCAAGATCATGATCTGCCGATTGCCGATCACTGCCGATCACAGAATGGCAGGGGAATGGGAATCTTTGATCTATAATCTAGCAGAGTTTGCACCATTTGTAGAAATGAAACTAACTCTAAATTATCTACATAAAAAAAAAAAAAAAAAAAAAAAAAACTCTAGAAATAGGCTACAGTCAAGATCTTGAAGAACCACAAAGTTAGGGTTGGAGATGATAGTATCGTGTATCGACAATAGTTAGAGATATCGCCAGTTGCTGATGCCTTCCCTGCTGAAAAAAAAACAGCATATGCTGCGTAAGTATGTTTTGGTGCTGGGATGCTGGTTTATGGTGGTCCTTTGCTGGTTTATGCTGGTCATGTTGCTCGTCAAGGACCAGCATTGACCATCCAAAGAACCAGCATGAACCAGCAAAGGACCAGCATAAACCAGCTAAAACTATCATCCCAGCACCAAAACATACCTAAGCAGGATATGCTGTTTTTTTCACCAGGGTTTGACGATAGCAAGACGGTTATTGTTATTATCCGTCAAAAAGGCGCCTAAATTTAGCGATGCAGTGCAGAGAGTCGGTTCTAGGATGCTTCAGAAACTTGTCGTGATATAAACACACGCAGAGTGACCACGTCGCCTTAACGCGCCGCATGGGGAAGAGATTTATTTATATTAAAGTGCACCTCGCACTAGACTAGGCTATGTTCTTTGATATTGTAAATGTTCTTTGCTTGTTATTTGTAGCTGCTTTTTAAGGCGATGTAAGGATTATATTATCCAGCATTGCAGTCATTAGGATAAAGGTAGTAAAATGTTGTTTAGGCTGAATTAAATATGATATATCAGAATATGTCTGTATATAGGAAACATAAACATTCACCTCAGTAACATCTATATGCGTTCATTAGAATTACAATGCGATAAAATGGCGCTAAACATAGGCACGCGAATTACACGCGCACCGTTTCTCCTCATTCTATATGGACTAAACTACAACATGAACTGATGACAACAATCAGACATACAGCGGTAACATTATTGCAATATGACGGGTATTGAAAGATACATTCATTTACATTCAAGCACGCACATTCACCACTCAGAATGAAACCGAAAGTAGCCTATACTTTAACTTCTCCGGCAAAAATACAGACAGCGCTCTGTACACGTACAACATAGTCACATGCCCAATAACAAGACTACCCTTACAAAAATAATAAAGAATTTAGTACTCATGTTGCCACTGGTAAGCTCCGCTCTGCTGTTGTTTACCTTGGCGCCGTGCATGCACGTGTGAAAAATTTTCTCCAGTAATTTACGTCAAGTGATCGGCTTTTTTGATCGGCGCTTTTGGGGTTCGCCGATCAAACTATTTTTAGCCCAAATCGGCCGATCATGATCGGTTGCCGATCGATCGGAGCATCACTAAACAAAATGCTACCACAATAAATGGCCATTGATTTTTGTCAACAATCTGCTGTCAATGCAATGCCAGAACAAGAGACAACATTCCCAGATAGCATCCAGATGTGGGCCACCTTTGGCAAAAATGTGGCACAATCGACAAAGACTAATCAGGGTATAAACCAAATGTGGTCCACATATGTTTCAGCAAATGTGGCCCAGGTATATTAACATGTTTCTGGGACCCTATTATCATAAAACAGATGAGGGCTACTTCTGGTTTGGATGTAGCACTGGATAATAGAAATATACTTTTCAAATTGTAAATAAGGCCTTAAAACTTAATAGAATTTGGCTACATTTAGTAGGATACAACACAGTTAACTGATGCAGGCTGATCTGGATGTGAGTCTTAAGAAGGCTACATAACCAGCAATTTAATTTTGAAACATGCTTTTAAGGCATTTTTTATGTGTACAGTGCAGTAAATAAACAAAAACATAAGTGCAGTATAATAATCAGGGTTTCCGCGGGGTCTTAAAAAGTCTTAAAAAGTCTAAAATTTAAAAATAAAAATTTTAGGCCTTAAGTCTTAAATTCGCTGTTCTAGGTCTTAAATAATTTTACACAGGTCTTATTTTTCCGATGTCCATGTAACTCTACCTCTAATGCTCATTTAAATTCTCTTTTTGTTGTTTCCGTGGTGTTGTAGTTCTTTATTTCACTATTCCAAATATAATATGCTGTATTTAAACTACAAATGAGACCAGCATGCAATAGCCAATCAGCTTTCTGTTATTGGCGCGAGTCTCTCTCGGATTGTACCGCAGAAGTAAAATGGATTTAACTTTTTAGCTTTGGGGAAGTGCAAGTTTAGCGATACTTAGCTTGAAAAAACTGAATATAGGGCTTGGCCAAAGAGTATAGAAGTACCTATAGTAGTATATAGTAGTAGTATATATGTAGTATAGTAGTATAGGTACTTCTATACTCTTTGGCTTGGCTAATGCCAGTTGCTAACAACTAGATTTTTTTCTCCCTCTGTGGAAGTTACTGCGTCTTCAGAATCGCAGTAGCAGAATACAGGTCAAACGACCTTTTTCTGTATATAATGTTATCAATAATAATAAGATATATAGGTCGAGCTAGCTGACCGCCAGCCTTCGAAATACTTTTAAAATGTTTTTTTTTTTTTTTTTACTTGCCCGACCGAACAAACCGCCTGATTAAAACTGAAGTGACAAAAACAACTAGCGAAGCATCGAAAGGCAAGAAAGATTCATATTTTAATACATTCAACATAAACAGAAATTGATAATGGATAGTGTATTTCTGGTCTATTTGTGACATACTTCAAAACAAATGAATGTAACAGCTCTCTAAAGAAACACACTGAGGTAAAAATTTCAAATGTATAGTTTATTTATAATAAATAATATAATTATATATATAATTATATATAATTATAGTTCAGTAATATACCAAGTGAGCTTTTTGCTGAAAATTCTCACAATTACAAATGTTACATTAATTTTAGCTCAATAAAAAAGTAGTTAGTCAAGTAGTTACTTACATATTAGACAATATGCAACATTAGCAGAAGCATTCTCCTAGCAACGTTTTGCTATGATTCAGCGTTTTGTTCGAATCAGTTGAAATAACTCACTCATGAAGTGACTTACCGCCACCTGTTGGTAGTTTAGTGTTTAAAAGTATGCCTCCACACCCAACATTTCTAATGTATAGATTTATAAATCAATAAATGTATTTAAAACATTAATCTCACTTTTAATTTTGCAGTGTAAATTGTGTAATCTCACTGCTAACAGCCATTTAGAATTTATTGATAAATGCATAAAATAAATTTCAAAGGTAATGCATACATTTCAAAAGTAAAAAAAAGGCCTTTGTAAAGGTAAATCAAATATGCAGATTTAAGATGTAAAAGCTAATAGAGCACTGATGAAAATATTGCTTCAGAATTATTTTTTTTACATCAGATATTTCTAGTGGTACTTTTATGGGGATATTTTGTGTGGAATAGTATCTGCTGATATGAAAAGTTCACTGTATATCGTAGTAATACATTTAATTTATGACAGCCATGAAATTGTGTTTACTTTTTACATTAAACACATTAAATATTAACATGTATGCATGTAATATAATATCTATTTCCATTACAGGTTCGGACTTAAATTTCATATAAGGTGGTATTAAAAAGGTCTTAAAAAGTCTTAAATTTCACTTGTTCATATCTGCAGAAACCCTGAATAATATCTCTTACAGCTAGAGCCACTGTCTCTCTGTCCTCATCGACTGAGGTGTCCCTCTCTCCAACCCCCATCACCAGCTCACAGCGCTACTTTACCGCTCCGTTAAATATCCACTGATTTGAACAAAAATATTGTTCCCCATCAGATCTAATATTACACAAAATTTGCTGTTGTTGGCACAGTTTGTAAAAAAAAAACAACAACAAAAAAAACAAACAAAAAAAAAAACAGAAAGAGTGAAGGAAGGCTAAAGGCAGTTCAACATTGCAAACATGAATTCAAGGCTGCAGCAGGTAAATCATCATATAGTATATTTAACAGTGTTTCACACTTTAATTCTTACAATTAAGTGTATTTCCATTATAATCACTTGTCTTGATACCAGTAATCTAGTTATCACATCATATTCATAATATTTTATTAAAATCGTATAAATGGCAGGCCCATAAACAGTTAAAAGTTAGAGTTAGGTTTAGTGAGGACAGGATATACAGTTTAATTTAAACATTATTTATTCTATGGCAGGTCCTTATAAAACATGGAAACCCAATGTGTGTATGTGTGCTTAATTTATTTGTTAACATTTTAAGGAACACTGAATATAAATGCAATTAATGTCCAATAAAGCCTGGTTAAGGGCACTTCATTTGACATTTTCAGATTTTTTGTGACCTAATCTGATCTGTGGTTGATAAATTATCAACAAAATATTTCCTAACTTTTACATAAGAGTTAAACACGTTAATTACGGTGCCAATCAATGATGAACTCACTATTTGCATACAGCCTATTAATGTATTAACTGCAGTTTATAAACCGTTAATAGGGATGTAACGGCATCAAAACTTCACGGTACGGTAATTGTGAGATATTCTGTGCGCAGTTGGATGGTTGGAACTCAGCTGGCCTAATTCTTCGTTTAGAAAGAACTGCAGCTACTCCAGAGTGAACATGTCCAATCTCAATGTTTATTCATTTGTCTTGATATACACAAGTTGGGTGTGTATGTGGTCTCTGTTACAGAACAGAATAAAGATTGTAAATATACATGTGATATTATAAAATGACAAAGACACAAATACAACTATATTTACTGTATATAAACTATATAACTATCTGAGGCAATCATAAACATGACTAAACAACAGCTTATTTTCTGCCATGAGCACTAAATGCAGCTTTATTAAACAGACTAAGGCTGCTGCCGCTGCTGTTTGCAAACGGTGTCAAATTACACTATGTGTGTGCGCTGTTATAGCGCTCTCACATGCTCGTTGTAAAAGCTATTCTTATTCAGATAATTATTTACTTAATTATTTACTTCGACACAGACAAGCAGCACCCTTATCCAAGGAAATAAGCATCTTCATTGACCGACATCTGAATAATTCGTCAAACATGTGAGCATTACGGCTACTGTATTAATACTGATGCAATAATTTCCCTGAGGTAAAATAAACAGAATTACGCTATGATACTCTATAAAACACATCTACAATGATGACAAATATTGTTACTTACTGAGTTATTAACGCACAGTAATACCACACAAAGGAAAGGCAGACTTTAAAGGAATAAACAAGTCCAGGGAAACTCCGTATTACTCTATGATACCGGACGCTGCTGAACTGAAACTTCTTTGCGCATGCGCCAGACAAGTCTGAACGTGTTCAACTCGCGCATGCGTGAGGCGGGGAATTTTGTACAGTAATACCTCGGTATGTATGGCATGGTACGGTTTATATTGAATCATTATCAGGAAAAACATAACTAATGAAGAGACTCGAAAAAAGTTCCAGAAGTGTTTATTAAACAGTTCACATGAACTCTGAACATATCAATGGCATACAAATTAGCCATCTATCTGTAAACTTTGAAACAGAAACTTAAATATTTCAATTTTAGTAACAAAAAAATATTAAAGCATGTAAAAAACAGTCAAATCAGTTTAGCTGAATGAGTTGTCTGCTTGAAATAAGACTTTTTTTCTTACCCCATTGGCAGATTATTTAGCTTGTTTTAAACAAAAACTCACTTAATTTTGACTTGTTTTTACTAAAAACAAGAAAATAATTTTTACTTGTCTAGAAAATAATTCTTGATTTAAGGATTTTTAGATATTTTGGTTGGAAACAAGACAAAATTCTAAGTAAGAAAAGCATTTTTTTGCAGTGCAGTAGGCTCTCATGCCTTTCTTTCGCATTAAATCTTTATTAAAAACACTCCTTTAAAGAACTTTTCTACCTGGACAAGTGCATCTATTATGTTGCCTAGTTTAGCCTCTTTAAAACGGCACCTTTCCTTATTTTAAACCTAGCCAAAAAGCCACGTGTTGACTGTGAAATTTATATGCATTTATGGTACATTCCGTGTCAATCCATGTTAATTTTTACAGCGAACAACCTACTGTAACATTAATTCAGCGCATGCAGCGCAGCAAAAAATAGACTCTGTGCCGAAACGACCGCTGCACTGCTGCAAAGGCACCGCTTCTAGGACGTACTGCCGGACAGCAACCGCGTGCAGTGTGTATCTGTTAACATGGGTGCTGAAAAGAATACGTAACGCATACACACTGCAGACGGAGCAGGTTCCACGATTTCCATCTCTTTTCCTTGCTGCTACAGTCTGTAGCGACAACAGACCGCAAAGGATGATGGCCACGCCTGGGCTGATGGGAAATGTAGTTCTGCTACCTCACGTTCGCTCCATTCGCCTGAGCAAACTATTCTCAGAAGACCTATTGTTTTATCGAGTCATGCGACCACGGTAGTATCGAAAACAATGTGTTATTGCGATATGACGGTATTTACAATAGCGTTACATCCCTAACCGTTAATGAACTATAATAGTCTTGAAACTATTTGAAAGTGGTTTGTTCTTATATTCTTATTATAAAGTGTTATTCAGCACAAACATGAACTCCAGATTATAAACTATTAGGGACATAATGAGATCTCATGAGATATGACTGATATCGTGAAAACATGATGATATCCTTGTGAAACACAGGGTTCGTACGGGTGCTTGAATTCCTTGAAAATGCTTGAATTTTAATGAAGTGCTTTCAAGGTTTGAAAAATGCTTGGATTTTGGATGAAGTGCTTGAAAGTGCTTGAATATGCAGTTGCATCGGTTTCATATTAATTCGCTTTCATACTAAATAGTAATTTTTTGTCATGCTTATAATATGTAAAAGAAAGAAAAGAAAAAACAGGTCTGCTCGAGTCAGTGTGCACGTGAGGCTGTAGTGAGATCCGCCGGTCTTTCTTGCTGCGCTTCCTCTGATGAAACAGAGCGGTAGATAAAACATGCCAGTTATCAGGAGGTTGCTGCATCAGTCCTCGATGGCTTGAAAACGACAAATAAGAATTATGTTTAAAACCAGAATTTGGGGATCACAAAATTGCCAGCCCGATGTCCCGGGGCTATTGTGTTTTCCAGTCGGGCTACTAAAATGTTTCACCGGACTATCTTAAAGTAGAGGACTCGTGCGGGTCATTACAAACTCATCAATTTAGCCGCATCAAAGTTAAGGCCATACAAAGTTGTAAATGTATTAAATAGTATAAGAAAAGGCTTAATTATAAGTTTAAAAGCTAGGGACGGATATACGAGAATCGCGATAGGGCTGGATAAAACTTCAAAAGGCAATGATATCATATTGAATAAACACACACTGCAGGTTTCAAAGTCCAAACGCGGCACGGATGTCTTTATATGAATGTATCTGAAGGGAACCGACTGTCCTCAGAAACGTGTCTTTGGCATTTTCATTTCATGTCTGATAAAACTGCATTAATGCTGATTTGTGTTCAGCCGTTATTAGGAAACCGTAATATTTCAGCACTCCTAAAGCGCCCCCTCGTGACAGGGAATGAATTAGCGAATATTCAGCTGTTTAGCAAGATTATTACAAATATTGGCCCATGTTTTTATGCAGCAAACACATTAGAGTTGTAAATGTAAAAGTTATGTGCTTTCTAAAAATATAAACAATTAAGACACTAATAGTTATGTTTTAAATAAATTATACTTGATATATTCATTTTAAAGGTATAAAGGCTGAAATGCCATTGTATAAGATGTTTTGTTTTTGTGTAAAAATCTGACTTATAAATCATGTCATTTTATGTCTTAATGTTACTGTACATTGTTCAACCCCACTACGGTGTTCATTTTACTTGTGTAGCTCTTAAAAAGGGTCATAAATTGCCTTAAATTAATATTAAAAAATTCAGCAGATACACTGTAAATAGTGAAAAAAATACCTTGATATTTGTGAATAGGAAATCAGGTAGGAGTCTAAATGTCAATCAAAAATATTTTCAATGTTTAAAAAATGGTCTTTTTTCATTTGGGCCAGTTAATTTGTATTATTAATTTTATAGTGTCTTTTTGACTACCTTTTAGTACTTTTAGGCTGGAATGTGAAATGTATTTGTGAAAATCCTTCAAGTTTTAGAAAGTTTTCAAGTTTTAGAATTTTAGTTTATCATATTTTTTTGCAGTCATTTTATAGCAGTCATTAATGTGTTACCATAGACATTGCCCTACTCCACTCATACAGTATTACTTTTATTTGTGCAGGTCTTAAAAAGCCTTTAAATTGTATTTTTTAAAACACTACAGATACTCAGTAAATGATATTAATTATATATTTTAAATTATATAATTTGTATACAGAATGTTGACTATTTATATGGGGCAATGTTATATGCAATCTAGACAGTTGTTTTTTTTAATAGCACAATAACATCTGATTTAAAATTTAGAACTCATGTCTGTGAATATGTCATTTCAAATCAAATCAAATCAAAATTTATTTGTTAAGCACCTTAAAAAACACAGAGTGTACCAAAATGCTGTACAACACTATAAACACAATAAAAACACAGATATAGATAGAATTTTACTTTAGAAAAGGTGTAAGAAACCTGAAAACATTTAGCAGAGTTTAATTAGAGCTGCACAATTAATCATTAAAAGATTGCAATCTCTATTTAAACACCCAAGCAATCTTATTCCTGAATGAAAATGATTCAGCTGTGTCTATTACGACTGTTTCAGACGCTCCACTGACGCTTACCATGAGAAACAGGTAGGGATGCACCGATCCGAATCGGCCGATCATGTATTATAACACTTACCCTCTTCCTCCAGGAGGTGGCCACAACTGCACATTTAAAAAAAGTATTCATCATTGAATCATTCGTTCAGATGATTCTAATAGTGAAACAGCATCTGGATGTGGGCCACCTTTGGCAGAAATGTGGCACAATCGACAAAGACTAATCAGGGTGTAAACCAAATGTGGTCCACATATGTTTCAGCAAATGTGGCCCAGGTATATTAACATGTTTCTGGGATAGTTTTGGCAAAGATATGACACAGTGAGCTTTGGCTAATCAGTATGTCAGCCTAACTTGACCCACATTTGACATGGCAAATATGCTCCATATATCATAAAACAGATGAGGGCTATTTCTTGTTGGATGTAGCACTGGATAATTGAAATATACATTTGAAATTGTAAATATGGCCTTAAAATTTAATAGAATTTGGCTACTTTTAGTAGGATACAACACAGTTAACTGATGCAGGCTGATCTGGATATGAGTCTTAAGAAGGCTACATAACTAGCTATTTAGTTTTGAAACATGCTTTTAATAGCATTTTTATATGTGCACAGTGCAGCCAATAAAAAAAAAAAACACACAAAAAAACATAAGTGCAGTATAATAATATCTCTTACAGCTAGAGCCACTGTCCCTCTGTCCTCATCGACTGAGGTGTCCCTCTCTCCAACCCCCATCACCAGCTCACAGCGCTCCTTTACCGCTCCGTTAAAGATCCACTGATTTGAACAAAAATATTGTTCCCCATCAGATCTAATATAACACAAAATTTGCTGTTGTTGGCACACTTTGGCACTACAATTAAGGGTATTTTCCATTATAAATAAAGTGACTATGTATATAATGATCAATGGTTTGGGGGAATATTTGTTTCTTCTTGATCTTTTTTGTGACCAGTTGTTTTTATTGAATAATCAGTTCAATATAAAAAGAATCAAACAAACACTAATGTGATGTGTACTGTTGTTATATGTGTCTGTAGGTTGTCTGGCTGTATGGTGACAGAAGAAGGCTGCGGTTATGTGTCTTCAGCTCTGAGTTCAAACCCCTCACACCTGAGAGAGCTGGATCTGAGCTACAATCATCCAGGAGATTCAGGAGTGAAGCTGCTTTCTGAGAAACTGAAGGATCCAAACTATTCACTGGACAAACTCAAGTACGTCAACCTGGAGGAGTTTTGGGGTTTTGTTGTTTAAACTTTTCAGTGTCTCTGTATATCTAAACAAGTCTAGGAGTTTCTAGAGAATGCAACAATATAAATGATTGAAAGAGCACTGGTCTGTGGAGTAAAATTAACTTAACTGCTCAGACAAAACAAATTAACAACAAAACAGTACTTTAATCCATACCTGGCCACAAAACAGGAGCAGACAGTGAAATCAGTGTTGGGTAAGTTACTTTAAAAAAGTAAGTAAATACTAATTACTTAATCAATGTTGTATTTAAAATACTTATCTAATTACTGTGTCTAAAAAGTAACTTAAATACTCAATAAGTAATTTAACTAAATACTTCTTAAAGTCCCTATAAACCTTGAGTGGACAAAAAAAAAAGAAATTAAACTCTTTAAATAATAGATAATTAAATAAAACATGAGTCAAACATGAAATAGTTTAGCATTTTAGCTTTTTTAATAATCTATATTACATTCTATGAAAACATTCTATAATAATAAACTTTTTTGTAAGAAATGTAACCTTCTTTCGGTAAGAAACACAATTCCAGAATAATAAAAATGTATTTTATTCTTAAGAAACTTAAGAAAAGTTAAACATGACATGTATCACCCTGTAAACGTGAAACTTAATTTCAAACAATGAGTTCAATATATGTTTTACTTTTTTTAAACAAATCTAAAATGTTTGGAAGAATGCAATAGCCTATCTTTAAATATAAAACCGGACCACCAATAGATGGCAGTATAGTCACTGTATTATATAAACGCATTTGCTTCACCGAAATTACTGTGGTTTTACCATTTTTTCAATGAAATACGTTTTTGTTCAATAATATTTTGTGATTATTATTTAGAATTTCAAGGAGTTTTTATAATACTATCCAATATTTTAATATTTAAAAAATTGTAATGACCGTTTTTGTAATCATGTCATGTGTTTCAACAAAGTGAACTGTATCCTTACTCATTCAGACACTTTTCTGCGCTACCGAAGTAAAATCAAGTTTTGCCTGTTTAGCAGGAGTTGCCGCAGTTTTATCCGTCGAATATGAAGGATCACACGGAAGTGTTCGTCTATGCTGTAGGTCAGGTGCTTTAGTACTCGTGCTATTGACAGTGCAGCGGCCGATAGTTTTTTCACCCCAGGACATAGCTTACATTTGACTGTAATGTTCTTGTCTGCTTGTTTCAGAAAACCGAAGTAATGGGTATATTTCCATTTCGCAAAACTGCCACTCGCTTCAGCCGAGTCCAACATCCGCTTTAAGAATACGATGAGAGTATGCAGCATACTTGTGCGAAATCACGTGCACCTGCACTTCAATGATTTTAAAGCGGCAGAGTTAACTTTCACATTTAGAAGATTAATTAATCAAATTAAATAATGATATTCAGCGAGTTTGATTATTTAACAGTGTAACGCAAGTACATCAAACGTAACTGTAATTAAAATACTTAAAAATGAACAGTAATCAGTTACTCTACTTTTTTAGTGGAAAAGTATTTTAATTACAGTAACGTGTTACTTAGTAACGCGTTACACCCAACACTGAGTGAAATACAACAAACATGGCAGCCATCTTCCTACAGCTTTCATAAAAGGAAAAAACAAACATATTCAAAATGATTTATGTTGCAAACATTAACAACTTGTAATATTCAAAGTTAGGTTTTTTTGTTCCTTAATTTACAAGTTACAGATTACAGAGCAATGCAAAAATTTTAATAAGAATACACAATGGTTTCAACAAATAAGTTGAGCAGCACCCGGACAGCAATGTTTCTTAGGCCTTGTTTACGCTGCAGGTCTCGATGACCGATTCAGATTGGTTGTTTTTATAATTTTTTGACTATTCGTTTACACATTCTTTTAATTGTGAACCATATCCAATTCATGCGTTTATACTTGCCATACCATCTTAAACATTGCGCATGCATTGTTGTCGTTTACCTCCTTGACACATGCTTCCTCCTGAGAATAATATGTGAACAGTGCTGATCAAACCAGTCACAATTAACATTTTTTGATGCATATGATGCATGATTTGTTGGACTACGCTACACCCATTTGAAAATAGAGTCAGCAAAGTTGATTATGAGAATTTAAGTTTTCCTACAGTTATCTTATTAATTATTATTATATCAATAATCAGTTCCTGTGGCAGCATAATCTATATATATGTATAGATGGATATCACATTTGATGCAGATGTTGATTTTGTGGTCTGCTTTGAGACCCAACCTCGCCGTTTCTTCAAGCTCTTGTGAAGAACAGGAATAGATTTGACTGCTGCAGAATCCTTGTGTTAGACCAGTTCAGTCCCTGAGAAACAACAACAATAAAATGATAATAATAATTAATTGAAATTAATTAATTATGTTTTGCTATCATGATTCTGGCATGTGTTAAAGGTTACATGAACATAAGACTTTTTCCAAGTTTAAGAGTTATAATTGTATCTGTGATGCATCTACTAACCCAGAAAACATGAAAAAGGACAACTTTGTTTTGGTAAGCCTTTCTCTGCAAGCTTGTAAAACTGACAGGAGCGGCTCTGGTGAAGACTGGATATAAAAACGTTCAGATGACACACTGATCATTTCTAGACACACATTTGTCCGGAAGAATGGCTCTCTCACACGTTTTTTACCATTTATTCTAATGTTATCAAACTCAGTGTTTTAGCATGACTAATTAATTGAATGCATGCTTAATTTATTCAAATGTGTTCTTAAAAGAAATTCTGTATTGTGTATTTAAAAATTTCTGGTTATCAAATAATAGCATAAAACATTAATTAAATTTATCTTTTAATTATTGAAAACTAAACAAACTTTATTTTCTGGCAAACAAATGGAATTTACTATTAAAATTAAAACCTGGAAGAAATGTGTGAACATACAGTGCTGTGAAAAAGTGTTGACTTCCTTCCTGATTTTTTTACACTTTAATGTTTCAGATCATCAAAAAAGTTTAAATATTAATCAAAGATAACACAAGTAAACACAACATGCAGTTTTTAAATGAAGAGTTTTATGAAGGGAAAACAAAATCCAAACCCACATGGCCCTGTGTGAAAAAGTGTTTCCTGAGCAGTAAATCAGCATATTAGAATGATTTATGAGGATCATGTAACACATGCCTGGAGTAATGATGCTGAATATTTAGTTTGATCACAGAAATTACATTTTAAAATATATTCAAATAGAAACAGTTAAAATATTTCACAATATTACTGTGTTTGCTGTTTGTTGGACTCTTTCAATTATAGGTTTGCTCATTCTCATTTATACCTGTTCACATTCACCCTGACTATCACTGTATTAATTGTCAAGTTATTAACTGTATAGTTTCATAGCAACACCCTAGCAACCACCCAGAATGTGTTATCAACCACACAGCAAATACCCTAGCAACCATATTTCAGCAGCCTAGCAACTGCATAGCAACACTCTAGAAACCACCCAGAACACCTTAACTACTACATAGTAACACCCTAGCAACCACACTGAGTGCCTTAGCAACAGCATAGCAATGTTATCAGCATCAACGGAACCACCCAAGTACTAGGGATGCACCGAAATGAAAATTCTTGTCCGAAACCGAAACACCGAAAGAATCATGTCAATTATTAGTACCATTGCATTTATGGCTATGACTGTGTACTATTTTAAATAAAATCAAGGCATTGCAATTGTATAAATTAATATTAAAGTTTCAAAGAATAAATCAGTTATATTAATTTAAACAATTATTATCAATCAAGTAATATATTACTTAAATAACATAAACATATATTTTACTGCCTTTGTTTACATTTTTTTTTATAACACATTATCCATCAGTTCACATTTCCAACTCTATGTGTTTCTCTTCCCGCAGGAGGCGCTGTCAGAATGATAAACAAAGCAGCGCAGCAAATGACTTTGAAACGTGCAGTTTATTTAAGTCTTTCAAAAAACAACCCTTACACAATAGTAGGGGACTAAATTAATATCAGCATATGAAGTATAATCGTCTCTCATTGTCTCTGAGAGAATGCATGTCAGATGCTGAAAGCACTGTCAGTTTTTACTTTCACTTTAACTTTAACATATTGCGCAGTTTTCACGTTGCTTGTGTGATATCCATTGGCTCACCTCCACGGTTTAAAACATAAATATTTATAAAAATATAGAAAAGGCATATCTTTAAAATGTGACGTAACACCAACGTAAAGCCATTGTTTCTCACTCATTGAAAGCTACATCTGTCTGGATCTCTGCTCTCATCACTGGCTGCACACACGACTGCAGACACACCCCTCTTGAAATTTCGGCAATACAAGTTTTGCAAATCGCTATCCGTGGGTCTTTCCCAGATATACTGAAATACGTCCACACCGCAGAAGTGTTCCTTCAGACAAGCACATGCAGGCTGCGGTTTCTGTTTGCGTCAACATACTGTTTCGGCTGTGTTGCTTCAGTTATAAAAGTATTTTGGCCGAAAATTTTCGATATTCAGTGCATCCCTACCAAGTACCCTGACAACTACATAGTGACAGCCTAGCAACCACCCAGAGTACCCTAGCAACTGCATAGCAATGCCTTAGAAACCACTCAGAACACATAGCAACTGCATAGCAACCACCCAAGTACTGCATAGCAACAGTTTAATAAATGACTGAATGTCTCTTTGTGTGTTTTCTAGTGTGGATCATGGAGGAGAATCCAGGATTACAGCAGGACTGAAGAAATGTATGTCTACAAACACACACACACACACACACACACACACACACACACCCAACACACACACTCACACTCACATACACCCCCAACACACACACACACACACACACACACACACACACACACTCACACTCACACTCACATACAACATTATGCTGCATTACCAAGAGCAAGATGAATAAAGATCTTAATGCACAACCACACATCTCACAACCAGTGCTGGAAGTGTCACATTACAATAGTAATAATATTACAGAAATATATTACTTTTTGCTGTAACGTGGTAATATACCGCATTACTAATATAATTTGGGTAATAATATTACGCGTTACAATCTCAGTAACGCAAGTTACAACAACATATTTGAACTCAAAATTAGTTTCCCTGCTGAAAAAAAAAACAGCATATGTTGGTTAGGTATGTTTTGGTGCTGGGATGCTGGTTTTAGCTGGTTTATGCTGGTCCTCTTCTGGTTTATGCTGGTCATTTATGTTTTGTTTTTTTTTTCAGCAGGGTTGTGAATTTAAAAAAATCCACAGGTAAAATAGTTTTCCACATCCAGTCATTTGCGGATAAATGTAAATATTCCAATAAAAACTATAGCCAGGTTCCCATCCAAGGATTTTTTAGCGAAAAAAATATTTAGCTGATTGAAATGCCATTTATCGATAAAATGTGTCGACAAATCTTTTTCCGTTTAACTTTAGCGCATAAATTCTGTATCGATAGTTTAAATGTCACAAAAATAAAATAGTAGTGTGGCATGACAGAATTAGCCAATAGACAGTGTCTGTGTTTGTGGTGTTGCTCACTTTAAAGCACCGTTTCTCTGTAAGCATTAAATCATATTCAGATTAGATTATATCTAAAATTATTTTACATAGGCCTACGGTAAGAAAAAGTTCTATGTATATTTGAAAGGTAACTTGACTATCTTAATTTGCTGTTTCTTTGCGAGTCAAAATGTATTCATTTTGTGCAAAAAGTACAACATTAATTAGTTTTGGCTTGTTAGCTTATATTTTCATGTTTTGTTCTCGGTTCTGTTCTACAATTAAGTTTAAAGGATTTGTTGTAGAGTGATGGAAAGTAAAATAGCATGTTTTTCAATATGTTTGGCTGGCTGTATTTTATAATGACAGTAAATAGTCTGCGTTCTGCAGTTAGTAGCTGCTTAATTGTGCGCCAGAACGAACACTTAGTTTTTCCCCCTTATAAAAGTGCAAACAACTTACAACAGACTACTCCTTCTTTTGTGGTCACATAAGAGTTAGACATTATTCGAAACTACTCTAAATTTTATGTACATTCACAATAAAAACAAAAACAAAACATTTTTAAAATGACAGAAACATGCCGCTTTCTCAAGAGCGCATTACAAAAATGAAACGAAATTCTGCATATAGGCTTCGACTTTTATTATAAGCATAGCGTGACCTGTCCGTTTCATTTTTACTCTCAAAGACAATTGATGTTAGCGGGTTTTTTAACGTTCAGCAAACGAAAACAGGCGATTGATTCTGTTAAAAATTCTTACTGTCGGTTAACAAATTTACAACAGAATGTTGCTTGACATCCCAAAACAGGGTCTGGGCCAAATCCACGTGTTTGTTTTTCACAGTCTTGACTGTAAATGTTTGTGATTAGTTTTTTTGTTATGTACTACAGATTCTGACAATTCAAACAAAAATCAGGCTCCTGTATTCATAAAACAAATGACTACCTTTGTTCACAAACACAAGTACATTAAAGTGTTATTTGTGTGCTGTATTTCTCATACTTCAGTAGCTATATACAGCAAAACTACAGCGCTTCCATTAGGATATTTTTACCAAGCTGTCAACACTAAACACTGACAAACACCCATTCATATATAGGCTATATGTTATTCAATTATAGACATAAAATTATACAAATGTTGTGTTTTACCTGTTTTATTCATTCTATATTTAGAAACGGGTGCCATTGTTTAAAAAAAAAAAAAAAGTTTTTCAAGAAAGAATTCAACCTCCCACATTTAGTTTTCCTCTGTGAGAATATGAGCTGAATCCAGCCCTGGACATGATACTGAACTGAACTTTTATCCTGAATGACTGACAGTTTTATTGATCACTGAGAGAGCATTGATTGGTTTGATGTTGGTTCAATAGAAAAATGAAAATGTGAAAACCAGCTTAGATGTAGTGAACTACTTTTGCCGTGTTGCCGTAGCTTAGCTTGCTACATTAGCCAAGGCTGTAGCTTTAGTGTAGTGAAGCTTCATTTAATGAAGAGTAACTGTTAGCTTAGCTCTCTACGTTTGTCAAGTAGCTTGATAAGAATAAATTACAGTCAACCAAATACAGAAACACTGGTCAAATAAATAGTGCTGCGTAGTACAATCCGTGCCGTTCAGCCTGAGCTCGGGACAAACACATCTTTGCTCACGTGAGGAGGAGGTTTTTAAGTGTGTTACGTATAAATCCTGGTTTACATAATAGTTTATCATTCAAATCCATCAGGAATATGAACACATTTAATTGTATTCATGCTGAATGAGAGAGGTAGACTGCGTCTGAACAATGCTTGCTTTCAGTTTCGCTTTGACCCTCATTGGTTTTGGCTTGTTTAGCAACTTATATTCTTCATTCTTGTTTTGTGCTGAAAACTGTTTCAAATAGACTGAGCTGTTTATTGTGTTGAACATTATAACCCTTTGCTTTATTTACCGGTGTTATTATGAATGTATTAATGTGGTTTGTGCTTATCCATGTTTAACCTGAACTACAACGTAACATTAATAGACATAACAGTAGACCTACCTAAATATGTTTCTGTCATTTTATGCTCGCTATCCTCCACTGAATGTATAATGAGCAGCTATAAACTTATATTTAGGCATTTTATAATCGGTGGATATTTTGGTGAAAGTAACTCAAAAGTAGTGTAACGCATTACAGTTTAGAGACAGTAATATTGTAATCTAACTAATGACTTTTAAAAGACAGTAACTAGTAATATATAATGTGTCTCATTTTGTAAGTAAGTTGCCCAAGACTGAACACAACATTATAGAGACCAACGTGATTTACTGGCACAGACCAACACTCAAACATGACACTATGGCTGAATAAAGAGAAATGCCTGATCTTAAACACTACATACAACACAACTGGAGACACACTAAAGAGACCAATGACAATGTGTTTTAGAATTCATTTAATTCATGAAATCTTTTTTTACTCTCTTTTACCATGTTTTACAAGCATGGCATGCCACTTTAGGGAGAAAAGTGATCCCCATAAACTTCAAAATATTGACAGTAAAAGACTTGTGTAATCTTACAAAACAAAACAAAAAATAAAATAAATGTTCTGGCCTCATTGAAATGCAGGAACATAAACCACTCAAAACTGCAAAAATGTAAAACCTTTTAAGGGCAGCACATGATGATGTGAAGATGGCATTAAACGGGTATTAAAATGTATCGATTAACTCTCAAGAGCCAGTAACTGATGAAATGTGTAGAGATTCAGCTTTCAGCTTAAGGGACCGTTCATGTTGTCTCAATGTTGTTCCAAACCCGTATCATTATCCTAACAGGAGGGAAAGGGCAGTTTAAGTACATTTTATTAATTAATTGCTTTATTAAACGACAGTATATATTATTATTAAAATATATATATGTATTTTTTTTATAAAGAACTCTGATCAAAATGACCTAACATATATGACAAGTGTTAATCCTTCACTTGGAACTAATTATATGACAAACCCAACATTACTTTAATTTTCACTGCAAGAGAAATCAATCATTCAAAATCTGTTTTTATTTTTTTTTTAATTTTTTTTTTTTTTTTTTAATATTGCATCTTTACAATGAATACAAGACAATGCTGAGTATCTGAATAAAGAATGGGTTCAACACTGCAGCTGGAATTGCTTTTCTGCAGCATGTTTAAGAGAATTCAGACTGAAAGCACACACTAATGAGAAGATTTCATTTATTTGGGTCAGATCAGAAACATTATGTTTGGCAAAATGGCCTCAAGAAATTTAGTTGTAATCTTCTCTTGTGCTACAGTCATTATTGTTCTCACATTTTGATCACAATGTAAAAAAAAAAAAAAGAAAGGTTCTTATTGAAATGCCTTGGATATTTAGTCAAATATGTAGTATAACATGTCTAATCTAATATTATTTCAAATGTGATGAAAGATAAAATTTCTGGAAAAAAATCTAGTATTTCTAGATTGTTCTAATTGTAAACTGTTGTAATTTTGATCCCTACTGTACATTAATGGTAGTATTGTATTTAACCCTGATCAGAAAACTCAAACAGAAGAAACATTTCAATATATAGGTTAAAAAATGGGAATCACTGAAATAAATTGAACCAAAATATGTGAATAACTCCTTGATTGCTTCAGTGGAGGCACAACAGCTCTGCTTCTCATTTAAAACATGCTCTTTGACAGGAGAAATCTGAAAACTATGGAATGATATTTCGGACATTATTCAAAGGGAATTGCAAATACAATTTGCAATTCCGTTTGAAAGGAAAGGAGGTGAAGTGAGGCCAAGTATGGTGACCCATACTAGGAATTTGTGCTCTGCATTTAACCCATCCAAGTGCACACACACAGTAGTGAACACACACCCGGAGCAGTGGGCAGCCATTGCTGCGGCGCCCGGGGAGCAGTTGGGGGATCGGTGCCTTGCTCAAGGGACTCACCTCAGTCGTGGTATTGAGGGTGGAGAGAGTGCTGTACATTCACTCCCCCCACCTACAATCCCTGCCGGACCTGAGACTCGAACCTGCAACCTTTGGGTTACAAGTCCGACTCTCTAACCATTAGGCCACGGCTGAATAATGTCCGGAATATCATTCCATAGAAAACAGTGACGGAGGTGGAGCAATGGTCATTTCTTTGAAGAAAAATATTCACCATAATTTCCGTCAACATCATTTCTTTGATGAAAATGAGACTATAACAAAATAAAAACTCTTTTAAAGGTCCCATATTGTCAAAATCGATATTTCCTGGTTTTTGTCATGATAACTGAGGTCTAGGGGCTATGTAACTACCATATGAGTTTCAAAACAGTCAATCCACAGTAAACTGCTTAAAGTAGCTGTTCATTTTCACGAGCCGCTGTGACTTCCGCAAAGATGTGACGTCCGATCTACTCAAGTCACCGCCTTCAGTCACCACCCACCGTCCTACCCTCCTTTTGTCAAACCCAGACAATATCATGTCCATAACATCGCTAAGTAACAACAACACGAAACAAGTGGAGAAAACCCTGTTCAGTCGAAAGATGTCAAGCTAGGATCATTACACAGGCTTCAGAACAACGTGAATATAAGAGACCAGCCGCACGTCAACTTCAGCCTCTTTCACACAGCGATTCCGGTAAATACATGGATGATGTTTCCCACGAATTGTTTAATTTGGTTCATTAAAGGTGCAATGTGTAATAATTAAGATGAACTCTAGACAGAAATGCAATATAGTATACATAACTATGTTTTCAGGGGTGTATAAAGACCTTACTTAATGAAACATTATGTTTTTATTACCTTAGAATTATCAGTTTATATCTAAATAGACTGCGGGTCCCCTCACATGGAAGTCGCCGTATTGTTGTAGCCCTAAACGGACAAACTGCTCTACAGATTGCGTTTCATCACTGTTGATCTAGCGGAAAAACACTGACCAGGGCTCTAGAGTGCGACCTAATTTGTCAATGGTGCGACTAAAAAAAAAATCAAAGGTTGCACCGGTGCGACCAGCCGTTCGAGGGGGAAAAAAACCAAACTCTGTCACTCTTAAAGTCTCCCTGTTGCTCAACAACA